>NC_044982.1:42464352-42764352 GCF_008728515.1 Papio anubis
AAATATTGATACATTGGACCTCATCAAATTAATAACATTTGCTCTTTGAAAGACAGTGTTAAAAGAATGAAAAGACAAGCCACAGACTGGAAGAAAATATTTGTAAATGACATATATGTCAAAAGAATGGTTCAGAATATTTTACAAAAAACTTACAACTCGGCCGGGCGCGGTGGCTCAAGCCTGTAATCCC
This sequence comes from Papio anubis, assembly GCF_008728515.1. Lineage (NCBI taxonomy): Eukaryota > Metazoa > Chordata > Mammalia > Primates > Cercopithecidae > Papio > Papio anubis. Next base: position 42,464,546 of record NC_044982.1, read on the forward strand.
AGCACTTTGGGAGGCCGAGGCGGGTGGATCACGAGGTCAGGAGATCGAGACTATCCTGGCTAACATGGTGAAACCCCGTCTCTACTAAAAATACAAAAAACTAGCCGGGCGTGGTGGCGGGCGCCTGTAGTCTCAGCTACTTGGGAGGCTGAGGCGGGAGAATGGCGTGAACCTGAGAGGCGGAGCTTGCAGTGAGCCGAGATCATGCCACTGCACTCCAGCCTGGGAGCACAGCGAGACTCCGTCTCAAAAAAAAAAAAAAAAAAAACAAAAAATTAAAAACTAAAAAAAAAAAAAAAAAATGAAATTTTTTTAAAGGGAAAAAAAAAAAAAAAAAAAATTGAACAGATACTTTACAAAGGAAGTGTACAAATGACCAATAAAGACATAAATAAATGCTCAAAATTGTTAGTCATTACAGAAATGCCATTTAAACCACAATGAATTACCACTGCAAGTCACTAAAATGGCTAAAATTTAAAAGGCAGACAATATTAAGTACTGTTGAAAATATGAAGCAATTAGAACTCATGTTGCTGGTGGGAATGAAAAATGATATAGCCATTTTGGAAAACAATTTCTCAGTTTATTATTTATTTAAACACATCGTAAAAGTCAGAGATCCTACTTTTAGGTATTTATTCTTTGAAATAAAACGAAAACATTTGTCTACACAAAGATTTATATATAAATGTTCACAGCAGTTTTGCTCATAATAGCCTATGGTAGCAGCCTCTAAGGTAGCCCTGAATGACCCCTACCTCCTGGTATTCATATCCTTATATCAGCTTCCTTGAATGCAGGCCAGACTTACTAATTTAATTCTAATAAAATATGGCAGAAGTGATGAGATGTCACTTCCAAGGTTAGATTACAAAGACTGAGGCCCAGCCTGGGCAACAAAGCGAGACCTTATCTACAAAAATTTAAAAATTAGCCGGGCATGGTTGTGTGCGCCTGTAGTCCCAGCCACCTGGGAGGCTAAGGTGGGAGGAACATTTGAACTCAGAAGGTGGAGGTTGCAGTGAGCCGACATTGTGCCACTGCACTCCAGCCTGGGTGACAGAGCAAGACCCTGTCTCTAAAATTTAAAAAAAAAAAAAATGTGGCTTCTGTCTTGAGAGCTCTCTCTCACTCTCTTGGAAATTGTTTATGCCGAGGGAAGCCAGCTGCCATGGTGTGAGGCAGACTCCTGGAGGAGCTCACGTGTCTGTGAGTAGAAGCAGATCTTCTGAGGCCTGTCAACAGCCATGGGAATGAGCCTGGAAGCGGATCCCACCTCCTCCCTCATGCAAATTGAGCCTTCGGATGAGTCTGCAGCCTTTGCCAACACCTTGACGGCATTCTCATGAGAGAACCTGAGCCAGAGATACTTAGCTAAGCCATGCCGGTGGACTCCTGACCCGCAGAAACTGTGATAGTAACAGTTTGTGGTTTCAAGCTGCTAACTTTTGGAGTAATTTGTTAGACAACAATAGCGAATACATAGCTCAAAACTGGAAACAACCCAAATATCTATTAACTGGTAGATAAACAAACTACTTAATTCCAAATTTATTTCCAAAACTGGAACACTACTTGGCAATCAAAGAATTAACTATGCATTAAGTGTAACAACCTGGATGAATCTCAAAAGCATTATGTGAATTGAAACAAGTGAGACACGAAAGACTACACACTGTTTGATTCCCTCTACATGATATTCTAGAAAAGGCAAAACTATAGTAATAAGAAACTGTGAGTGGTTACCTAGGGTTGAAGATGGGTGAAAAGGAATTGACTGCAAAGAGGCAGGAGGAAGCGTCTTGGGAGATGGAGATGTTCCCTATATTGATGGCGGTGGTGGTTATACAACTGCACTTTTATCAAAACTCACCTAACTGCATACTTAAAATAGGTGTATTGATATTTTTACTATATGTAAATTATACCTCAATAAAGTTGATTTAAAAAACAGGCCAGGTGCGGTGGCTCACGCCTGTAATCCCAGCACTTTGGGAGGTCGAGGCGGGCAGATCAGCTGAGGTCAGGAGTTCAAGACCAGCCTGGCCAACATAGTGAAATCCCGTCTCTACTAAAAATACAAAATAAGGTGAGCGTGGTGGCATGCACCTGTAATCTCAGCTACTGGGGAAGCTGAGGCAGAAGAATTACTGGAACCTGGGGGGGCGGAGGTTGTGGAGAGCCGAGATCGCACCATTGCACTCCAGCCTGGGCAAAAAGAGTGAAACTCCATCTCAAAAAAGAAAAAAATACTAATTTTCTATTTTTATAATGACAATTTATGAATTTATGTTTCAGTGATTCTTACAACAGTAGTATTTATGGAATTATCTTTAGGTTACAAAGACTTGTTTTAACAAACACAATCCAGGTAGAAGGGTATAGTACAATTAAAACAAACATTTAAAGCCTAGTTGAGAGTTCTGACACCTCTTTAAAAGTGAATTTAAAAATACCTGAATATGCTAGAAAATGGAAAAGGGCATCCTAAAAGTAGAATTATTGGACAAACGAGGATTTCACACAGTTTTATTTGGGACTTACTTCCCAGGGGGAGATTAGGACACATCAGGGCACACAGAAATAAACTCGCACCTTCCCTTGTCCCTACTTCCTTTACTCAGTTCTAGCTCAGAAAGAAAGTCTAGCAACTTAAAATGTCCTGAAGTTTGAGAGATGCTTTCACATTTTTACATTGGTATCAGTAGAAGGTAGCAAAATCCCAGCTGCTTTTGCCTGAGCTCACTTTTGTACAGTTTTTTTAACTCATAATAAGCATTTGAAGGAAAAAAAAAAAGCATCATTCCTCTCTTTTGTCTTGGTACAGTCCTCAAAAATAGTGACTCAGGGAGGTGACAAAAAGTTTAAAAATGACAAACTTTGGGGATGTGGAAAGTTAATCCAAGTGGGGAAAGGCAAAAAAATCATGAGCAAGGGGAAGAAAAGGAAAAAAAATGGGTAGAAATGCAGCATCTTTACAATTGTTACCATAAAAAAAAAACGCCAACAATTCTCAAACTTCAGGGAGGTCTGAGGTCAGCAGCTCACTTAGGAACACACTGTGCCATTCTAAAGATAGAAAAAGGAGCTGAATCACCTTTGAGGTCTGATTCTGTAAACACTGTTACCAAATAAGCTTTTCTCTAAGGGATTCCTTCTCATGGCAGAATAAAAGAAGGAAAACACACCTGTGCAATGCAACTTCCCTAATACTCAGCATCCAGAAGATGTTTTGCAGCCGAGGCCTCAAGTAGGAAAACACTTTCATTTGTTTTGTCTTTGTAAGCCAGCATAGACACATGGGGCACATGTGGAGTACCAGCAAGGACAGGAAATTTGGAATCATGGTGTGTTAGAAGTGGAAGGAACCATGGATTCGTGTTCTATTGCTGTGTAACTAATTACCACAAACTTAATGGCTTAAAACACAAAAAAAGTTATCTTGTAGTGTTCAGGGGTAAGGAGTCCAGGTATAGCTGAGGTGAGTCCTCTGTACAGGGAGCCACAAGGATGCAGTCTGGTGCCATCTGGAGCTCGGGGTTCTCTTTCAAGATCATTCAGGTTGTTGGCAAAATCCAGCTGTAGGACTGGGCTCCCTGTTTCCTAGCTGGCTCTCACTGACTCTCAGCTTCTAGAAAGAGCCTTTGGGCCCTAGCTCCATGGCCCTCTGACAATATAGCCACTTTCTCAAGGAGAATCTCACTACACTCTGCTACAGGCTGAGTAACCCTTATCTGAAATGCTTGAGACCAGAAGCGTTTCGGATTTTGGACTTCTTCAAATTTTGGAATATAAGTATTATACTTACCGGTGGAGCATTCCAAATCCAAAAATCCCATATTAGAGAGTCTTATAATCACGTTAATCAAGTATTTATGGGAGTGACTACCCCATTACCTTAGTCATATAACGTAACCTAGTCAATGAAGTGACTTTCCCATCGTATTCATATTCCTGCCCACATTCAAGTATTATTCTTTCAACTATTCTTTCAGGTCATATACACCAGAGGATGGGAATATTGGGGGGCATCTTAGAATTCTAACAATCAAAACCATTAGCACTATCCTGTGCACATTCTTATTTCATGGGGAGAAACTGAGGTCCATAGAAGATAAATGAAATTATCAAAAAAAGTCATAAAGTAGTTATCAGGACAGTAAGAGCTGAATCCTGCTCTCCAAAATCTGTGTCTAGTGCTTGCCACTCTCTCAAGCTTCCTTCTGCCACTGACACGGTTAGTGGTAAGATTGTATTTCAGGAAAGGAGGAAAAAAGCACCAGGACGATCAGGTAAGCCATGAATCCTTATGTAGATGCTATGAGCAGCAGAAAACCTGGAAGAACACTTACCTGCAGAGTGCTAGCATGGTGACTCAGTGTCCTTGAAGAGTCATAGTCAGCAGGATTGGCCAGCAAATGACTGGTATTTTCTATCCAAGCCTCAGTGCTCTTCAGAAGGTCATTATATTCCTCCATCTTAACTGTGGCCTGAGAAAGAGATGCAGGACCAAACTTGGTCACATGCCTTTTACTGGAGCCGAATGACTCCTCGATGAAGAGTCAGTTGCTGTTAGTCAGGGGTGTGTCAGGCCTTGCAGATGTCTGCTCCTCATGGCTGGGGCCACTTGTTCACCTGCTCTAGGTTATGATACTTCTGACTTTTAAGATTAACTCTGACCATAGGTGGAAAGGATTTAAGCGGTTCTACTCCAACATCATGGGCCTCAGCAAAGTTCTGGGTTAGCCTTGCAACTATTCTGGTTCCCATTTTAGGCTTCATTTTAAAAACTGGGCTGTACTTTGTCCTCCTCTTCAAGACCTTGCCCTACAGTTCTTCTAAGACTAGGATGCTGCCTCACTCTTGTTAAATCACAAACACAACTCAGCCAACCACAGCTCCTGTTTGGAAGGAGGGTAGAGAGGGTATCCTGTATCTGAATGACAGTCTTTCTCATTGTTGTCTCCCTCACTAGACTCCGGAGATCACCTGTCCTAAATTCCCATTACTGGTCTTTATCCACCTGTAGGGGAGCCTGGACTTCCCAACAGTTTGCCTGGCTCTTGCTGTGGTCAACTTTCGGATTCTTGGTTCTGTCTGCCCAATCAGACTTTCTGCCTGTACTAGCATTGAAATCTGTCTCCTCAGTGCCCACGCGAGCCTACCATGGCCCCAGCTTCAAGTCCAAAACTGATAATTCAAGAGAAATTGGCTGTTTCTGAATATATTGTTTTGCTTTAACACCATCTCAATACCACCACATGATATGAAGCTATTATGAGTCACAGCCATACCTTATTCAACTGTGAGGTTCTAGACTCTGCTCTCTGTGATACTTGCTGATACTGCTGGAAAGGAATCATCAAGTTATCCATCCATTCTTGAGCCTGTCCTGGGTCCTGTTCAACGATGTCCTGAACTTCCGAATCCAGCTCATTTAGTTTGGAATGCCATAGATCTAACTCATCCCACATTTTCTGGAGAAGGAAATCGTAAGTCAACTTGAATGAAGAGGTCATAGTTTATGGAGGCAATGCCTGGTTTTCACACAGTATTTACATTTATAAATGCTACTAAAACACCACAGAAACAACATCACAAGAATAGCTGTTAATTTATATCCAGCAATTTGTTATCTAAACTGAAAAACACTTTTCCTGAGCTCTCCCAACTGTAACAGTATTCATTTCACTACAAATTAGCTGTAGGGGAACAGAAAGACCTGGACATTTCTAGAGATGACCGAGAAGGTCAATACAGCCCTCATCTCTCAAGAGTGACGAGCAAAACATTCTGTTTAAAAAGGGCTTGGGGAAATACTTGAACCTATTTACACCAGTTCATACACACGCACGTGCATGCATGCGCACACACACTCAATCTAGAAAATAATGTTAAGTGAAAAAATAAAACAAAGAAAAATATCTGGGCTGGGTGCAGTGGCTCACGCAATTTTGGAGGCCAAGATGTGTGGACTGCTTGAGCCCAGGAGTTCGAGACCAGCCTGGACAAAACAGGGAGGCCCTGTCTCTACAAAAAACATGAAAAATTAGCCAGGTGTGGTGGCGCACACCTGCAGTCTCAGCTGCTTGGGAGACTGAGGTGGGAGGATTGATTGAGCCAGGGAGGTCAAGGCTGAAGTGAGTTTTGATCACACCACTGCTCTCCAGCTTAGGTGACAGGGTGAGACCCTATCTCAAAAATTTAAAAAAAGAAAACTATCTGCCAACTTGGGATGAATGCAGAGGCAGAGAGCTCTAGAAACATGATTAGGAGCAACTGCTTTTGACTCAAGAAACCAATAGGTTGGATTCAAATCTGAACTTCGCTGGGCAGAGGAAAATTTCAAAGCTAAAATATTCAATTCTTAATGTTTGCTTAAGAACATTTTTTTTCCCCCTATCTTGAGGACTATATCTAACTTGTTAAATTAGGTTCCTCTGCTTAAGATTTGTCCAATAGTGAGCCATATTCTGACCTATTTTAAAAGCCCCAAATTATTAAAATATTTCCTTAAGATATAGATTAAAACAAGAATCCTTTCCCTATACTGTAGTTTGCTTGCAAATTAAGAAGTAGAATAGTGTTTATGTACAGTTTTACCTAAGATTTTATTTTATAAGACATTTTACAAGGGAAATACATTTGGAATTTTTATTTTTATTTAACCTTGGCAGTCTAAAAAAGAGCTTTAATATTTTTCATATTCTATTGAATGATTTTTAATATCAGTATCCCCAAGATAAGATCCTTACTTTCCTTTACTTGTGAAAATCACAGGCTCTCAGAAGTTTGGGTATATGCCCACCATGGAAAAACAGAATTTTTTTTTGAGAGAGTCTCACTCTGTCACCCACACTGGAATGCAGTGACGTGATCTCAGCTCACTGCAACCTCCGTCTCCTGGGTTCAAGGGATTTTCATGCCTCAGTCTCCCGAGTAGCTAGAATTACAGTCTTGTGCCACCACGCCCAGCTAAGTTCTGTATTTTTAGTAGAGACAGGGTTTTGCCATGTTGGCCAGGCTGGTCTCAAACTCCTAGGCTCAAGTGATCATCCCACCTTGGCCTCCCAAAGTGCTGGGATTACAGGTGTGAACCACCGCACCTGGCCAACAGAATAATTTTTAAATGCAACTTTTCCCTATCAAGCCTCTCTAGGTGATGCCTCTGTGGATTTGGTTTATGATTTCTGTGCTTCAGATTAATTCAAAGAACTCACCTTGTGATAACTGATGAACAGGGCAGGAGTGGGTCAGAAATACCAAATGCTGAAGGGAGTTAAAGGAGGATTTTACCTTTTGAATTTCTTGCGCTTTCTCAATATTTTTGCTTTTCTGCTGCAACATCTTTTCAACATTATGAAGCCCATTGTTAATTTCTTCTATTTTTCTCCTCATTGCATATGACGGTGAGCTTTTTAAGATTTCATTGCTAATCTGTGAAAGACAGAAAGATGCATTTGGCTTAGAGAGGTTGTCTGCACTTTATTCATAGGTTCGAACAACAAAAGTGGTAGTCACTCTGTTACAACTTGTAAAAATCTTTTAAGGGCTGGAAGAAATTCTGAAAATGCATTAATGAGAAGGTGGATAGGAAGACTAATAAATGGCAGGTGTGTTTACTTGACCTTTTAAATATCATCTGAAATAAAACAAAAATTAGTTTAATGTAATCTAACATGTATTAAAGATATATGCTGTGTTGGGCAAAACTACTGAGTGGATTGTGTGAAACATCCCCATATGGATCAAATGATACAAAAGAATTCCTGGGGGATAAACGATTTTTATATGATCTTTCCATTTTATGAGAAAATCCTCTGCACAGATCTGTTTTCAATAAAACCAAATTTACTCACAAGCTGACTTTAAAAAAAAAAAATTCCAATCACAGTACTCATTTGAGTGAAACAACCTTCTAAAAGTAGCTATTTCTTGAGGATGCACAGAGTTTAATTATTCTCTGTGTAACCATTTGTAGATGTTTTCCCAGCCATCAGAAACTTAGCTACTGAACAGTGTAATTTTTTTAATCTAAACGATTCTCTTAAAAACAAACAAACAAACAAACAAAAAAACCTTGAGCTAGGAAAGATAATAAATGAATGTTGAGTATATCACTTTCCAAATACCTGACTGGTGTGTGTTCTCGTTTTGCTATTTGATAAGGCTTTCTCCAAGCAGCTACTAAATAACCAAGTAATACTTTATGCTTTTGTATAATCCTTTGTTTTGTAAATTAAAAAAAACAAAACAAAACTGTATCTGTGTAACCATTGAGACTAAAAGCATCCTATGCAGATAGTATACAGATGCAGAAACTGGAACACAGACTAAATGATTTGCTGCAGTCATATGTCAAGGAAGTAGATGAACTTGTCCCAAGAAACCCCCAAGTCCCCAGATTGAGTCCCAGGCTCTATTCACAATATCAGGCTGTTGATACTTTTATATCATGTCTTTATTCCCCAGACCATACTGCAGTCAATATTATTAGGAAAAAATCTCACTTTGGTTCCATGTTAGTTTTTTATGGCTGGCTGTGTCACAAATTACCACAAGACAAAGTTTTCTGATATTTTGTGCACTTATTCTCCTGGCAGAAATGTATAGCATTTAGATACATTAGGACAGATCATGATTTAGGAAATGAATATAGCCATTTGAATTATACACAGTGTTACTGCGTCTGTCCCAGGATCCTTGAATTTCCTTTAGCCACATCACATAATAAAAATTAGTTGCTATTTGTGACAAATACACAGGGTCATAGCGGAAATTTTCTACCTTGAATTTGAACGACGGATTTTGATTATTAATTTACTCTGCTACAGATTTTCATAAGTATTCATGAGAATAACATTTAGTTTCTCTCAAAACATTTAGTATTTTCCTAAAATAAAATCAATAGTACCAGATCCTTGAGAAAGTACAAAATAGGTTTTCTTGTGTGTTAAATAAAAAAGATTTGTCATAAATATACATTAAGTTTACATGTTTTTTACCTTGTGAGATTTTCCTGAGAAATCTGTCATAGAATTAATGACATATTTTAGCAACTAAGTTTGAAATCTGAGTTTTTTGTGTTTATCTAAGATCTATTTTATTTATCAAGTTGTAAGTATTCTAAGCAGAAAAAATAAGTAAATAAATAAATTTAAAAAACAAAAACAAAAACAAAAAAAAACTTCTGTGGATACCAGACCAAACAGAATTTTCTTCTGTTTGATATGGGCTGTCTTTTTACAATCTAATCAAAATATCTTGCTAGGCTCCTATGTTTCTAGTATTATAAAATATTTTCCACCTTTTCTTCAAATCTGGACTTTCAGGTATAAAGATTCGCTCAGGCACTTTTCATGAGAATTCTGTTAACATCATCATTAGACAGACACTACATACTAAGTGCTATTCCTAGTGAGTTGTGAAATTTGTATTCTTATTGCCCTCAGCTGTAATGTCAAAATGTTTCAAAGGATGTGTTTTAAAGCAAAGTATTAACGTCCAAAATGTTCAAGTGGTTGTACAGTGGTTGTACAAAAGCAAACAAAACCAGTAAAAGATATATAACTGTATTATAAAATGCAAGAGAAGAAGCAGCATTTCGACAATTAAATATACATAAATTATCTAATTCTGTTATCTTATGTCACATATTTAAAGCATCTTTATCTTAGCATTCAATATTAGACAAAATGGTCACTTAACTCTTGAAAGCAGTCATAGCTGAAATCCCAGCAAATGGAATTTGACATTAAATGATATTTTCCTTTTGATAGACATTCAGCTCCATAAACAATAACAGTAGTATAGACATTATTATTACCTTCTCATCTATGTCTTCTAAAGCTTTTCTGCATTCTTCCACCTGGGATTCAATCTCTGCAGGGACTATGGTGTACATTTCAGAATACTTGATTCGTAGTTTTTCCATAATATTCTCAAAAGTTAGCTTCCCTTCCTTAAGGATGCTTTGAAGCTCCTAAAAACATTAAGAGAGTTGCAATACTCACAAGACTGGAGGAAAAGTTTAACTCTAGGAAGTAAAAGCAGCCTTCCAGCACATCCTTATGATTTAAAGGAGAGCAGTTTGCATGACAAAACCCCACTAGTGATACAAGCTGATTAAGCCCGAAAGATACTCAGTTTAGTCAGATGATGCTTTCTAATTTGTAAGAATTAAACTTGATATCTCTTCATAGTGTCACACCATTATCTAGAAAAGACATTACAACACCCCCTGCTTCTAAAGTACCTTTAGGATTTCATTGTATCTGCGTTGCAGACCTGATCTAAAAAGCTGCAAGCAGCAAAAAAAAAAAAAAAAAGTTTCAAAGAAGTTTTTTGTTGTTGTTATTAATGTGTTGCTATTTCTGCTTCTTCCTCCATTATCATCACAATGATTCAAGGCCACTAAAAGCCCCATGCTTGGAGCAGAAGTGTCTACTTTCATGTAATTAGACAGCCCGGCAGAGCTCAACTTCTTTCAAAAGGGAGGGTTCCAGTTCCATACAAAGAATGTAGGTTTTTAGGAGATAAAAGAAACCTGAACAAATAGTCTATTGGTTGTGGCCTAGAAACCAAATCTGATCTACCTTCTCCTGTAGTAATTATAAAGGAGAAACTCATTTGTTTGGGAAAGTTTCCCAAAGATCAAGTGGAAAAATACTTCTTGACTTGACTGTGGCTTTTTTGTTGTTTGTTTTGTTTTTACAGTAGCTGTTCAGTAGCATTATTTGTGTTCATGGATTGAGTCACTGCAGTGAAGAATGATTACAATTTTAAATGGTTCTGTGATGTGTCATTGTTTTCCTTTTCTTAATCCTCAGCAGAGGACAAATCTAGAGAGAGAAAGTTAGAGAACAATGCCATTCAAAGATGCGGTTTAAGAAGTAAGTGTCGGCCGGGCGCGGTGGCTCAAGCCTGTAATCCCAGCACTTTGGGAGGCCGAGACGGGCGGATCACGAGGTCAGGAGTTCGAGACCATCCTGGCTAACACGGTGAAACCCCGTCTCTACTAAAAAATACGAAAAACTAGCCGGGCGAGGTGGCAGGCGCCTGTAGTCCCGGCTACTCGGGAGGCTGAGGCAGGAGAATGGCGTAAAAACCCGGGAGGCGGAGCTTGCAGTGAGCTGAGATCCGGCCACTGCACTCCAGCCTGGGCGACACAGCGAGACTCCGTCTCAAAAAAAAAAAAAAAGAAGTAAGTGTCATCCCGTTTTATCTACACCTAGTCCAGGAGTACAGGCTTTCATTCAGAGGTACACTTGGAAGGCTTGCCCATGAAGACTGCTTCTTTACTTTCCAATATAATAACCGAAAGTTCTCTTTAGACAGCATGTGACTTTTTTTTCTTTTTTTTTTGAGATGGAGCCAGGCTGGAGTGCAGCGGCATGATCTCAGCTCACTGCAACCACTGCCTCCTGGGGCCAAGTGATTCTCCTGCCTCAGCATCCCAGTAGCTGGGATTACAGGCACACGCTACCATGCCTGGCTAATTTTTGTATTTTTAGTAGAGATGGGGTTTCCCCATGTTGGCCAGGTTGGTCTTGACCTCCTGACCCCAAGTGATCTGCCTGCCTAGGCCTCCCAAAGTGCTGGGATTACAGGTGTGAGCCACTGTGTCTGGCCAACACGTGACTTTTGAATAAACTTCCAAACATCCTTTTGGGCTGTCACCATTGGACTGGAATGAAAAAGGAGATTATTCTGAAGAAATGAGATTCCAGATGACCTGTAGGGTGTACCTAGGCCCTATCAGAGACAAGGCACTAAGTCCTACTAAAGGAGTAACCCAACATGCTACTCAAGAGTGGTCTGAGACCCTTATTCACCAAACACACTGGAAATATAGTTGAAAGAAGGCTGCTTGGTCCAGACTGGCTTACCTTCCAGCCTTGTTTCAACTCTGTTCTCCGCTCTCCAGCCACACTGATCTTCTCCCTTGGTTCTGCCCACACCAGGCCACAGGGGCTTTGCCTGTGCCTCTCTCTCCCCAGACCACTCCCCCAAACCCAGCCACTGAGTTAAATCTACCCCAAGGACTTTGGATACAAGACTGTGAGCCTGTATCTGCCACATTCACTAATTCGCTCCTCACTTACCTCAAATTGTTCTGACTTTTCTGGGTGATCCTGGAATGCCATATTTTGGAAAGAAGTTGTGGTCTGTTGAAATAAATTCTTCAAAGCAATTATCTCTTTTGTGAAGGAATGTCTTTCTTGGATTTCAGTCTGCACTAATTCTTTATTTTTTTGAACTTTCTGAAGAAGCCTAAAAGAGAACATCAAAATATAATTGTTTCTTTATCCTGCTCTTCTGTGAAACAGTTTTATTGCAACAATTAATGAAATGCCTGAATAGCTCCTAAAGGACAGTTATTTCCTCTAAGAAAAAAGTAACAATTTTTGATAATGGATATACCACATATATAAACAGGTACAAAATCTTATCACTTAATCAAAAACCTCTCCAAACCTTTCGCCCCAAATATTCTCTTTTTCACATATTCCATTGTAACTGACATCTCTGTCCTCTCTTTTTCTCCATGTAACCCTTGAGCTCAAATGAAAATGACTTAGAGGTGTGAATGGAATCATGGGTGGGCTTCTGGGGATAGACAACCCCACTGGTCTTCTTCTCTTAAGTTGATTCATTTTGCTGTGGATGTAGCAAATATCAGAAGAGGCATTGAAGTGGGTAAAATCTTTCCTGAGGGTTATTTGGTAAGTATCTATGATATTGTGATATAATAAATATATACTTGATCTCTGCTCTGGTTCCTGAGACAGAGCTCTTAATACCTTTGTAGATAGGAGTGCTAGCTAAGAGTCTTTTGTCCTAATATTTGATTTTTGACCAGTTCCTGACACAGAGCTCCTAAGTCCTTTGTAATTTCCTGAGTGATAGGAGCATCTTTAGTTCTAAGGAGGCAACTCTAGGTGGGATCCTGAGTAGCCTCAGGATGAGGGCTGGTTGCCAGGGGAACCAACTATGTGATTAAAAGGTTGGAACTTTCAGTACCACCCCTACCTCCAACACACACCCCCAGCCTCTGCGGGAGGGGACAGAAGCTCAAAGTTGAGTTGATTGCCAATGGCCAATTATATAATCAATCATAATGAATTCATAATGAGACTACATAATCAAATCTCATAAGAAACCCCAAAAGACAGGGCTCACAGAGCTTCTGGATTGCTGAAAGCCTGGGGGTTCCACCACCCAGAGAAAACAGGGAAGCCCCAGGCCCCTTCCTATACCGTGCCTCAGGCACCTCTTCCATCTGGCTGTTCATCTGTATCCTTCATTATACTCTTTATTAATAAACTGGTAAACATGACTAAAGTGTTTTCTTGAGTTCTATGAGCCACTCCAGCAAATTAATTGAACTCAAGAAAGGTATCAAAGGATCCCTTGATTTATAGCCTATCAGCCAGAAGTGTACCGGCAGGGCACAGCGGGTCACGCCTGTAATCCCAACACTCTGGGAGGCTGAGAAGAGTGCATCACCTGAGGTCAGGCGTTCGAGATCGCCCTGGCCAACATGGGCAAAGTGCTGGGATTACAGGCGTGAGCCACCATGCCCGGCCACAGCTAGTTACATTTGAAAAGAACATTTAATGGCATAGGAAGGCAAACATGATTTGCTGGTAAATTATTCAGCAGAATATAAAACAGTACAATTTTTTTGACCTCAATTTATTTAAAAACAAAATCATAGTAAAAAAAGGAGAAAAAAATGATTAGCAGTGGTTATTGCTGAGTGGTGACATTAAGGTAGATTTTTATATTAATTTTCGTAATTTTCAGTTTCTGAATTTCTTTTTTTTTTTTTTTTTTTTTGAGGCAGAGTCTCGCTTTGTCACCCAGGCTGGAGTACAGTGGCGCACTCTCGGCTCACTGCAAGCTCTGCCTCCCGGGTTCACGCCATTCTCCTGCCTCAGCCTCCAGAGTAGCTGGGACTTATAGGCACCTGCCACCACGCCCGGCTAACTTTTTGTATTTTTAGTAGAGACAGGGTTTCACCATGTTAGCCAGGATGGTCTTGATCTCCTGACCTCATGATCTGCCCACCTTGGCCTCCCAAAGTGCTGGGATTACAGGAGTGAGTCACTGAGCCCGGCCTGAATTTCCTATAATAAATATATATTACTAAACTAGAAAAAGGGCAAAAAAAAAAAAAAAAAAAAATCACAAATGACAAAAAAGGAAACTGGAAGGATATTCACCCTCGTTAATACCAGGATGGAAAATGTGTGCTTAATTACAGTTATTAATCTGTTCTATCCCTTTTTACACCTATCAGTGTTGTCTCACCTCAATTCTATTGTATCATTTGCCATTATTCTATACTTTTAGATTTTCTAAATGTTGAGCCATAATTGTCAAGCACATGTCCTTAACAGTTTTTCATAAATCTTACTTGTTGCATCGTTGTTGCATAGAAGTAATTTCTTGAAATGCTGGAACACTTTCCACAGCCCCTGAGCTTTCAGGAACATTCTGGATACTTCTGATGCGCTGAAGAAGTAGAGTCAGTAACAGCTGCTGCTTCTCCACATTCTCTCCATATTGGCATAAACAGTCTAGCAGCTCACAGAGTTCCTCTGTGGTGTATGCCTCTTTTGTTTTGGAAATTTCAGGGAGTTCTTCCTGAAGATTATCTAAAATAATTGCTTCTCGTTCAATCTAATTCAATAAACAAAAAGAACTAAAATAAGTAAAATATACAATTACCATTTCAGGACCTGAAGTAGCCATAATTTTTGTATGCTCTCTCTTCAAACGGTTGCTAGTGCCATATCCTACCATGTTTTCCTATAGCTGGGAATATTAATCCTCTGCTATCAGAATCCCTTAATTCCCAGCTATTGCTCATGTTGATGTATGACTGAAATAGAGTACTGCTGTTGTGGTTTGAAGGAAATGCTGTTGAATATCCTCATAAATAATTTATTTCTCCTTCAGATTTCAGTTGGATAAAGCAACATTTCTCCTGAGATAAGCACATGAGCTCCACCAAACTGCTTTCACTAAGTATAAGAGGTTGGGCAACTATTGGATATGGAAAATTTTTCTGCTGGTCTCTTTTCTTTCACTTCCAATCCCTATATGCTAAAAAAGTAAGTCCAGCAGATTCTCATTACCCTGACACATGACAAAGGTAAAGCAGCCAGAATTACCGAACCAATCAAGTATTTATCAATAATGGTGTACACAGAACTCAGAAATACATAACCTATTACATCACATATCTAGAAACTGTTCATTCCACCAGCCCTGAACTCAACTAAGATGTAGAAAAAAGTCTCAAAGGCCCCTGAATCAGGTCATTCTTACGCCTCCCCTTGAATCCCCTGGCCCACCCCTTGGCTACAGTACTCATTTATCACATCCTGCCTCAGTGATGGTTAACTCTCCTGCTCCATGTTCAAACACAGTCATGGATCTTGCAATCATGACATTACAGGATGTCACTCCAGTCATCTATGTTTATGATATCATACTAACTGAAATGGTGAGGACCTGAATGGCCAGTCAGACATGCCAGAGGGTGAGAAACAAAGCCTGTGAAAATTCAGGAGCCCCAGTATCAGGGCCTGGGGCATGCCAGGACTTCTCTAAGGTAAAGGTCAAGTTGTTCAATCTTATAACTCTACCACTAAGAAAGAGACACAGCACTGAATGGACCTTTTGAGGTCTGGGAGGCAGTATATGCTATCCTTGGGATTACTGCTCAGATGCATTTATCAGAATGCTGCCAATGTCAAGAGAGACCTGGAGAAAAAGCACCACAGCAGGGTCGGGCTGTGGTGTAAGCTGCCCTGCCATTTGGGCTATATGATCCAGTTGGGTACCCAATAACTAGAATACATGGATGCAGATGTAGACTGGCCACTGTCCAAGAGACCCAGGTGTGCAATGGGTGCTTCTCATCACCTCAAACCTAAATTCAGTTGAATTAGAAGTCCTGGTTCTTTGCCAGACAGCTACACTTCCACCAGGGAATGAGATAAGGGTTCCACTGCATCATTTTGTGTCCCCCTGCTGGAAACTAGCATGCAAATAAAGAAATTGCTACATTGATGGGGGAATTGTACATGTAGGGTTTCCAATGTGCATCAGGGTTGAAAAAACTATGTCTGTAATCCAGGACTTAATGGGGCACCTCTTGGTGCTTACGCACCAGAAATGGGCAGATTTAACTTGATAATAACCAGAATTATTATCAAGCTGTAGCAACCACGATCCAGTAAGAGTAAAAAGACGAAAGGCTCAGACCTTTCCTGTTTCATTTCCCCTCATCTCCCACTCCTGTTCCCTGGGATCACTTTCCAAAATAAACTACCATTTGCAAGCCTCAGTCCCAAGCTCTGGTGTCCACTGAGAAGTTGGTAAGTGATTGAGAACGGGGAATACAAGAGGGAGAACAATATATACATATATATTTTTTCTTTGAGACAGAGTCTCTCTCTGTCACCCAGGCTAGAGTGCCATGGTGTGATCTCAGCTCACTGTAACCTCCACCTCCTAGGTTCAAGCAATTCTCTCCCTCAGTCTCCCGAGTAGCTGGGATTACAGGCATCCACCACCATGCCTGGCTAATTTTTTTGTATTTTTAGTAGAGACAGGGTTTCACCATCTTGGCCAGGCTGGTCTTGAACTCCTGACCTCGTGATCTACCCACCTTGGCCTCCCAAAGTGCTGGGATTACAGGCGTCAGCCACGGTGCCTGGCCACAGTTTTTATTAGGACAATAATTTTACCCCAAAGCCAGGCAATTCTTCAATTTGGGAATGAATAAACAAACTGTATTACACCCACCCAAAGCAATACTAGTCAGGAATAAAGAGAAATGAATTACGAATACAAGCAGCAGCAAGAATGAATTTCAAGTGCATTATGCTTAGGGGAGAAAAGCAAACTCAAAGGGCCACAAACTGTAAGGAGTCCATCGATATGACATTCTGGAAATGGAAATACTATGGGAACAGAAACAGATTAACGTTCCAGGGGTTGGAGGTTACGGAAGGCACTGACCACAAAGAGGAACAGGGGAAACTTCTAGGGTGACAGAATTGTCTTAAACATTGATTTTGTTGGTGATCATGTGATCGTGTGCACTTGTCGGAACAACACATTTTACGCTAAAAAGTGTGAAGATAGCCCTAGAATCAGTAAAATAGTTGCAAAAAGCCTGTGCATTCACTTTTCCACCTAGAAGAGGCTTTGCAATACTTTAATGATTTTCCTTAGACATGGGATCCTAATAAAATCGGTTATAAAACTTTTAGGTTCATGGTCAATTGTAAAGTTCGGTCTAGAAAGGGAGAAGGACCCATAGTTGCATCATAAGCAAATCCAATGAAGGAGACCGAAAAACCCAGAACCAGCAGAAAAGGGACTCAACAAAGAAATGACTGTTGGTGCAAGTGGGAGAAGCCGGCCTCACATCTCCAATCATCTTTGACAATGTGATGTTCTTCTAGCACATTATGATCATCGAAGCAAAAAATGATGATTCTGAATAACCCAAGTGAATAGTTATAGTAAAGATATTTTGCTTAAGAAAACAGGGAAGTAAAATTTTAGGGGGACACAAGTTCTATCAAAATTTAAATTTAGTTTTTAATTTGTAAACTTATAAACAGGCATTTAAGTTTTTTAAAAGTCTACTGATATAAACTGTTTATTTCATCAAGACTGCATTATTATGTTACTATAGGTGACATGTTTAAAGCAGAAATTCACTTTGTCATATATAAAAGCACCAACCATGCTAACAGAAGCTTACATGTATGAGCTGTTAGATGATGTAATTTTTATTGAATGGATAAAAGCTACATTAAAATCTTATATCAATTTGATGTATGTAAATATCATGTAAGTTAACAGATTAATGGCTAAGCACCAGAGTCTAAGTTTGAATCCTCTACTACCCCTTGTGAATTTGAGCAAGTTACTCAGTCTCACCGTGTCTCATTTTCCTCATCTACAAAGTAAGGATAATAAAAATATCCTCACAGAATTCTTGAATAGTGCTCTGAACTATGCCTGCCACATAATAATTGCTCAATTTAGTAGTTGTTTTTATTATTGTTATTACAGGGAAGCATTTTTTTTGGCTTGTGCTACTCTGAAAAATATTTTGTTAGCAGATTTTGTCAAACGCTTGTGTGAATAATTAGAAAGTTCTATATGAATGGAGTCTGAATAACACATAATTGCAAATGGGTATATAGCAATAATGTGATAAAACAAAAAGAGCAAAATCTTAGAATTAGCCTAGACCTGAATTTAAGTAAGAGATGTCCCTCAACAAATATTTACTAAGTGCCCACTAAGTGCAGGGCCCTAGCCAGGTTCCAAGGTTACAGCAGTGAGCAAGACAGCCCCAGCCGCAGCCCACAGGGGCTTACAGCTTAATCAATCTCTACCTGGGGGCCTTGTGCCATTACTTAATCTGTCAGGGCTTCAGTTTCCCCATCTATAAAATGGTGATAATATTTACTTCCCAGGGACAATGCAAAGATTCAGTAAGAACAGGTGTGAACTGCCTTCTCAGCACAGCATAGTAACTCAACAAATGGTACCATTATGGACAGGCAAGCACTGATGCCAGCAGCCCCAACCAAAAGTGTAATTTATAAAGTTTATTTTAACATTCAAGAGACTATTCACTAGTCAGTCCTCACCAGGACCACTGACATAATATTCATTTTTAAGGACAATAGTCATAAGCAAGATAATACGATAGTGCTAAACATTTCATCCTAAGATAACTTTATGTTGTTTTTTGTTTGTTTGTTTGTTTTTGAGACAGGGTCTCGTTCTGTTGCCCAGGCTGGAATGCTAGAATACAGTGGCGTGATCATGGCGCACTACAGTCTTGACCTCTCCTCAAGAGATCCTCCCACCTCAGCCTCCCAAGGAACTGTGACTACAGGCATGTGCCACCAGGCCCAGATTTTTTTAATTTTTTGTAGAGATGGGATTCACTCCATTGCCTGGGCTGTTCTAGAACTCCTGGGCTCAAGCAATTCTCCTGGCTCAGCCTCCCAAAGTGCTGGGATTACATATGTGAGCCACTGCACCCAGCTATCTTTAATTTTCTAAATTAATTTTCTTTCTAAATATAGGTGATACCTAAATCCTGAACCAAGGCTAAATTAACATTTGTGATTGATACATATCATGCAGGTTTTGAGACCATTTTCAAAAAGAACATCATAACCTCACATATTTTTAGGTCCACATTTAACAATTACAGTTAATTTCCATAGCTAAAAATTATAGTTAATTTCAAAATTATTTGGTGATTATGCAAATTACCTAATTCTAACCTTCAGTATAATGTAGAGACAGTTATTTCCGAGAGGGGTGAAGTTATTTTCACGATAAAGACTGTAATGCGGCCGGGCGCGGTGGCTCAAGCCTGTAATCCCAGCACTTTGGGAGGCCGAGACGGGCGGATCACGAGGTCAGGCGATCGAGACCATCCTGGCTAACACGATGAAACCCCGTCTCTACTAAAAGATACAAAAAAAAAACTAGCCGGGCGTGGTGGCGGGCGCCTGTAGTCCCAGCTACTCCGGAGGCTGAGGCAGGAGAATGGCGTGAACCCGGGAGGCGGAGCTTGCAGTGAGCCGAGATCGGGCCACTGCAATCCAGCCTGGGCGACAGAGCGAGACTCCGTCTCAAAAAAAAAAAAAAAAAAAAAAAAAAGACTGTAATGCTCAAACCAGCTAGTGGTCACTTATTAATAAGAATTATCTGCTACCAAAAAAAGGCACTACTATAAAATAATCCGAATAAGTTATTGGAGGTTATCTTAATAAGGCCTGACATCTATAAACATTTATGTATCACGAATAAGTGATGTGCACAAGTAGTATAGCCTGACGACTCGTTTTATAGAAAAACAAGGTGAAAGTAATAAAACAATTTAAATAACATGTTAGAAACTACATGGTTTGTTGAAAATGAAGCACTCACTTCTTCACTGACAAATTTCCATTCCTGCTTCAGTTCTTCACACCACATCTCCCACTCTTTAGCAGCTTCCAGCAAACTCAGCCATTTCTCCCACAGAGCCGACACAATCTTCAGCAAACATATGCCATCATTTTCTGTGCACCTGAGTCTCAAGAGTCTAAGGATCTGTCGTAGTTTCATTAACTCTTCTTTGGTTGATGTAAGATTTGACACCAAGTCCTTAGGAAAGAAAAGAAAAAAAAATAAGAGGGACATACTGTTAGCTTTTTCCTGAAACTTACAAACTCTTTCAAATTCTGAACAATTAATTATTTCAATCTTCCATAAGTATTGCATGATCTACTTCTTATTCTTTTAGAAGTCAATTTAGACCAGATGAGAATTATCTATGTATTATTGTATTCTGCATGAATTTGAGACTACAGGGACAAATAATGACCCATAAACCATTTTTTTCCAAGAAAGAAAGTACTTTCAAAAGCAAATATTTGCCAGACGCAGTGGCTCATGCCTGTAATCCCAGCACTTTGGGAGGCCAAGGTAGGTAGATTACGAGATCAGGAGATCGAGACCATCCTGGCCAAATGGTGAAATCCCATCTCTAATAAAAATACAAAAATTAGCTGGGCATGGTGGCATGCACCTGTAGTCCTAGCTACTCAGGAGGCTGAGGCAGGAGAATTACCTGAACCTGGGAGGCAGAGGTTGCAGTGAGCTCAAGTCACACCACTGCACTCTAGCCTGGGCAACAGAGTGAGACTCCGTCTAAAAAAAAAAAAAAGAAATTCTTTAAGAGGCTGGGCACAGTGGCTCATGCAGCATTTTGGGAGACGGAGGCAGGAGGATTGCTTGAGGCCAGGAATTCAAGACAGACTGGGCAACATAACAAGACCCTGTCTCTACAAAAAATTAAAAAATTAACCAGGCATGGTGGTGTATGCCTATAGCCCCAGCTACTCAGCTGGCTGGGGTGGGAGGATCCTTTGAGGCCAGAAGCTCAAGACTGTGATAAGCCATGATTACACTGTTGTACTCCAGCCTGGGTGACAGAACAGGACTCTTTCCTATTAAAAAAAAAAAACAACAAACTAGAAGTACAATAGCCATCATTATCTGGGTTTCTCCTTTCAAGGTTTCAGGTACTTGTGATCAACAATGGTCCAAAAATATTTAAAAATTCCAGAAGGAAAAAATGTGTAAGATTTATTTGTATAAAATGTATGTTTTATTTGTATACAAATATATAAGTGCTATTCTGACTAGTGTGATGAAATCTCATGCCATCTCTCTCCATCCCACCTGGGATACGAATCTTCCCTTTGTCCAGCACATTCATGCTGTATATGTTCCCTGCCTACGAGTTATTCAGTAGCCTTCTTGGTGATCAGATCAACTGTTGTGGTATCAAATGCTTGTGTTCCAGATGAATAGTAGCCCAACGTTACCTCACCATGGCTATATCATTTCATTTCATCACTTCATTTCATTACCTCACTTCATTTCATCACCCAGGCACTGTATAGTCTCACGTCATCACAAGAAGGGTGAAAACAGTACAATGACATATTTTGAGAGAAAGGGACCACATTCACATAACTTTTATTACAGCATATTGTTATAATTACTCTGTTATTGTTGTTGACCTGACTGTACATAATTTATAAATTAAACTTTATCACAGGCATGTATAGGAAAAAAATTATAAACAGAGTTCAGTGGTATTCACAGTCTCAAGCATCCACTGGGTGTCTTGGAACATATCCCCTGTGGATAAGGGGGGACTACTGTACATTTTGTTATTTTAACCTAAGTCTCACATTTCACTAATTAGTTCCTTTGCACAATACTTCCTATATCAACCACCAACACAATATTAAAAGGTTTTTCTTGGTTTGCTTTTGTTTTTGGTGAATGTTAACTATAGATGATTTAGAAAGTCCTCATCAAAATCCTAATAACATAATACCATAGATTCTAACAGATGAAAATAAGCAAAAGCTCAAATTACTTTATAACAGTCTAATAAGTAACCAGAACTTAGAGCTTATGACAGTTGCAGTAAGCAATTAGTGGACAATAAGGCTCTGTCATGGATCCAGCAGCATCCCTCAAAGTCACATGAGAGGTGACGCTTTAGAAAAGCCACCAGTGAGGACAGGATGCTATTGGGGGATGACTGCCTGTGAACCTGATTAATTAAATCTCTCAGTATCATTGCTTCATTTCCTTCCTTCTGGCTTTTTAAGCTTCAATATATTACATAACGCCAGGCACAGTGGCTCACACCTGTAATCCCAGCACTTTGAAGGGCCGAGGCTGGAGGATCGCTTGAAGTCAGGAATTCAAGAGCAGCCTGGGCAATGTAGTGAAACCCCGTCTCTACTAAAAATACAAAAATTAGCCGGGCATGGTAGCAGGCACTGTAATCCTAGCTAGTCAGGAGGCTGAGGCAGGAGAATCAAATCACTTGAACCTGGGAGGTGGAAGCTGCAGTGAGTCAAGACTGCATGACTGCATTCCAGCCTGGGCAAGACTCTGTCTCAAATATACATATAACATTACCCTCTGGCTTTTGATTTGAGGAATATTCATTTGATTTGAGGTATTTAACTCAGCGTGAAGATTTCTATGGGTCATAACAGGGCCACATTCTCTGCTGTCTCTGCCAGTTTTGCAATTTTTTGCACACAGACTTAGTGGCTAATTGCCAATACTATTACCTTGCTCTGTTCCAAGCGCTCTAAAGCTTCTCTGTAAGACAGTGGCAACGAGGACATGGACTGTCCAAGAACTGTCTCCATTTTGCTGAGGTTAGTGTAAATATCCTCTTCAAGTTTTCTATAGCATTTGTAATTCTCAAGATACCTAGTGAGTCACAGTTAGAAAAAAAAGTGGTATTAAATTTTATTTAACACAATAAATTCAAAATTTTCCAGAAAAAATACTCCACACTTAATTTTTAAGACAAGACATGACAACTTTCTTTTTTGCTAGCCAATGCATCTTTTAAGAAGGTTTTATTCCCAAAGGGACCTGCATATGGGTTTAAATGCAAACTTGAAAAGGAAGGAAGGGCTGTCCTCTAAACTGAAGATTTTTTTCCCTAAAGTTCACTTCAGTAAAATGAAAACACACTGATGAGTGAGTTTGCATTCTCAAACACACTGATGAGCTATAAATTGGTACAATTCTTGTGGAAAACCACTCAGTCTTAAAACGATTCCTATCTTTGACCCATTAATGCAGCTTCTGCAATTTACCTTAAGAACTGTATCCTAAACATATGGAACTTATCCTAAATCTTTTGCACAGTAAAACATCTTTACTCACTAGACTGTTAATTAAAACAGCACATATTGGAATACCCTTATCTAACAAAGGTATGATTAAGAAATTAAAATGATTCATTGTATACAATATTATAGAGTAATTACAATTACTTTTACAAAGTATTTGTTATAATCAAGAAAAGAACTGTTACAAAATTTTAAAATAAAGCTGGATATTTGATATATATAGCATATATATTTTAAAACACTATAAAATTATGCATACAAAAACAGACACAGGCTAAATCCTCCATTGAATGTAACTAAAAACTCTGTATCAAATTATTCTTAAAAAGCAACTCTTAAAACACATGAATAAATTGACAGGGAATTGGGGAGTCAAACTGTAAAATGGAAATAAACAGAAATAGGCAAAGTTGTAGGACCAGTTTTTTGCCTTGAGGGCACCTGAGTTTCAGTTTTCTTTGATTCCTACTGAAAGGTGGGGGACAGACCATAAAGCTGGCAGTCAATCCCAGGATGAGTGTCTAATAGAAAACTCCCTCTGCACGAATATTTGTAACACATATAACTAGAAAGGACCACTCTCTAAAGTAGAGAATTCCTAGAAATCAGAAAGAAAAAAACAACCAATAAAATTGGGTTAAGGCTTGAATAAGCATTTTACGGAAGAGAAAACATGAATGACCAATAAACATTCAAAAAAAGAGATCAAACTAATTAGTGCAAATTAAAACCACGATGAAATACCTCTTCTTACTCATCAGATGGGCAAAAATTAAGTCTCACAATATCAAATGTTGGCAAGGATATGGGACAACCGGAATACTTATATGCTGCTGGTTTGAGTAGAAATTGGCAAAATCATTTGGCATTAAAAATTTAAGATGTCAGGCCAGGTGCGGTGGCACATGCTGATAATTCCAGCACTTTGGGAGGCCAAGGAGGGCTGATCACTTGAGGTCAGGAGTTCGAGACCAGCCTGGCCAACATGGTGAAACCCCGTCTCTACTAAAAATACAAAAATTAGCTGGGCATGGTGGCACGTGCCAGTAGTTCCAACTATTTGGGAGGCTGAAGCAGGAGAATCACTTGAACCCAGGAGGCAGAGGTTGCAATGAGCTGAGATCGTGCCACTGCACTCCAGCCTGGGCAACAGAGCGAGGCTCCATCTCAAAAAAAAAAAAAAAAAAAAAAAAAAAAAAATTTAAGATGTCCATAACCTCTTATTCTGAATGATCACACTCCTAGATATTTATCCAAGGGAAGTTATTACACTTAAAAATTTTCCTAAGTAGTACTGTTTCTGAATGCAAAAACTGGAAGCAATCCAAATGTCCATCAATAGCTAAGTAAATAAATTTTACTAAGAACATGAATAAACCTCAGTCGCAATGATGGGTTTGAAAAAATGAAGTGAGGTATGCAGGAGGGGCAAGATGACTGAATAGAAGCCTCTACTTATCATCATCCCACAGGAACACCAAATTTGACACCTATCTCCATACAAAAGCAACTTCATAAAAAACAAAAATTACGTGACCAATCATAGTACCTAGTTTTAACTTCATATCTCTGAAAGAGGCATGGAAGAGGATAAAAAAGGTAGTCTTGAATTGCTGATACCACTCCTCACCCATCCCCCAGCAGCAGTAGCATGGCAGGGAGAAAGAATCCGTGTGCTTGGGGGAGGGAAAGTGCAGCAACTGGGGGACTTTGCATTAGAATGCAGTGCTGCCAACATAGGACAGAACTCAGCCAGCATGAAGCATTTAAACTAGCCCTAGCCAGAGGGCAACTGCCCATCCCAGTGGTTGAAACTAGAATTGCAGCAAGCCTCGCCACCTCAGCCTAAAGTACTCTGGGGTCCTAAATAAACTTGGAAGGTTGTCGAGACCACAAATACTGCAACTCCTAGGTAAGTCCTACTGCTGTGCTACAATCAGAGCCAGTGGACTTGCTGGGGCAAGCGATCAAGTGAGACACCAGCCAGGGAAGTTAAGGGAGTCCTTGGCATTACCCCTCCTCCAACCCCATGAACCACAGCTCACAGTTCCAAAAGAGACTCCTTCTCTCTACTTGAGGAGAGGAGAGGGAAGAGTAAAGAGGACTTTGTCTTGCAACTTGGATACCAGCTAAGTAGGACTGGGTACTGGGCAGAGTCATGAGGCCCCCATTCCAGGACCTAGCTCCTAGATGACATTTCCAGACACACCCTGGGCCAGAAGGGAACCCACTTCCTTGAAGGGAAGGACCCAGTCCTGGCAGGATTCATTGCCTGCTGACTAAAGAGCCCTAGGGCCCTGAATAATCAACAGTGGCAACCAGGTAGTACACACAGTGGGCTTTGGGTGAGACTGAGACATGCTGGCTTCAGGTGGGACTCAGCACCTTCAAACTGTGGTGGCTACCAAGAGAGGCTCTTTCTGCTTGAGAAAGCAGAGGAAAGAGTAAAGGAGACTGTCTTGAGCTTAGGTACCAGCTCAGCCACAGTGGGGAAGAGTACTAAGTGAGCTCTTGGAGTCTAGGTATTAGCTCTTGGACAGTATCTCTGGACCCAGCCTGGGCCAGAGGATAGAGCCCACTGCCCTGAACGGTGAGTCCCAGGCCTGGCAGCATTCACAAGCCGACTGAAGATCCCCTTGAGCCTTTAGTGAACATGAGCAGTACCCTGGCAGTACTTTCTGTGGGCCTGCAGTGGTGGTAGACATGGGGAAAGGGGAGACAAGATGTGAAGGACTTTGTCTTGTGGCTTGAGTGCCAGCTCAGCCACAGTAGCACACAGCACCAGGTAGATTCCTAAGGTTTCCAACTCCAGGCACTGGCTCCCAGACAGCATATCTGAACTCACCTAGGTGCGGGGCAACTCGCCACCCTTAAGGGAAGGACACAAGCCTGGCTGGCTTCATCACCTGTTGGTTGTAGAGCCCTAGGGCCTTGAGCAAACATGGGCAATAGCCAGGTACTATTTACAGAGGGCCTTGGGCAAGGCCCAGTGCTGATGCTGTGCTGACTTCAGCTCTGATCCAGTGCACTCCCTGTAGTGGTTGCCACAAGGGTGCTTGTTTCACCTCTACCCCAGCGCTAGGCAGCTCAGCACACAGATTCTGTTTGTTTGGGAGAAAGTGAGGGAAAACAATAAGAGTCTCTGCCTCCTAATCCAGAGAATTCTTCCAGATCTTATACAAGACCACCAAGATGGTAGCTCTACGACTCTGCAAAAACCACAGCATTATTAGGCTGGGGGTATCCCGTAATGCAGATATGACTACCATGACCAAAAACTTAGATCGCAACACTCAAGTCTCTTAGAATACCTGGAAAGCCTGCCTAAGAAGGACAGGTACAAACAACCCCAGATTGTGACTAAAATAAATACCTGACTCTTCAATACCCAGACACTGACAAATATCCACAAGCATCAAGACCATCCATGAAAAAATGACTTCACCAAACAAACTAAATAAGGCACCAGGAACCAATTTCAGAGAGAGAAATATGTGACCTTTCAGACAGAGAATTCAAAATAGCTGTTTTGACGAAAATCAAAGAAATTCAAGATAACAGAGAAGGAATTCAAAATCCTATCAGATAAATTTAACAAAGGGATTGAAATAATCAGAAAGAATCGAGCAAAATTCTAGGGTTGAAAACTGCAATGGACATACTGAGGAATGCATCAGAGTCTCTTACCAGCAGAATTGATCAAGCAGAAGAAAGAATTACTAAGCTTGAAGACAGGACAATTTGAAAATACACAGTCAGAGGAGATAAAAGAAAAAAGAATAGAAAAAAAATAAAGCATGCCTACAAAATCTAGAAAATAGCCTCAAAAGGTGAATCCTTTAAGAGTTATTAGGCTGGACACAGTGGCTCACACCTGTAATCCCAACACTTTGGGTGGCAGAGGAGGGCAGATTACTTGAGGTCAGGAGTTCGAGACCAGCCTGGCCGACATGGGGAAACCCTGTCTCTACTGAAAATACAAAATAGTAGCCAGTGTGGTGGCTTGTGCTTGTAATCCCAGCTACCTGGGAGGCTGAGGCATGAGAATTGCTTGATCTGGGAGGTTGCAATGAGCCAAGACTGTGCCATTGCACTCCAGCTTGGGTGACAGAGTGAGACTCTGTCTCAAAAGAGAAAAAAAGAGTTATTGGCCTTAAAGAAGAGGTAGAGGGAGAGATAATGGGTTGAAAGTTTACTCAAAGAGTTTACTCAAAGAGATCACAACACAGAACTTTCCAAACCTATAGAAAGATATCAATAAATGGTTCTGGGAAAACTGGATTATCTATCTATATCTTCAACTAGAAAAATGAAACTAGACCCCCATCTCTCATCATATACAAAACTAAAATCAAAATGGATTAAAGACTTAAATCTAAGACCTATGAAACTACTAAAAGAAAACATTGGGAAAAACTCTCTAGGACACCAGAATGGGCAAAGATTTCTTGAATAATAATACCCCACAGGCACAGACAACCAAAGCAAAAAGGTACAAACAGGATAACATCAAGTTAAAAAGCTTTTGCACAGCAAAGGAAATAATCAACAAAGTGAAGAGACAACCCACAGAATGAGAGAAAATATTTGCAAACTACCCATGTGACAAGGGATTAATAACCAGAATATATAAGGAGCTCAAATAACTGTACAGGAAAAAAAGTAATAATCCAATTAAAAAATGGGCAAAAGATCTGGATAGACATTTCTCAGAAGAAGACATAAAAATGGCAAACAGATATGGAGGTGTTCAGTATCACTGACCATCAGAGAAATGTAAACCAAAACTATAATGAGACATCATCTTACCTAGTTAAAATGGCTTTTAGCCAAAAGACAGGCAATAATAAATGCTGGCAAGGATGTGGAGAAAAGAGAACCTTCATATGCTGTTGGTGGTAATGCAAATTAGTACAACCACTATGGAGAACTATTTGGAGGAGCCTCAAAAAAACTAAAAATAGAGCTACTATATGATCCTGGAATCCCAAAAGAATCAGTATATTGAAGAGATATCTGCACTCCCATGTTTAGTGCAGCATTATTCACAATAGTCAAGATTTGGAAGCAACCCAAGTGTCCATCAACAGATGAGTGGATGAAGAAAATGTGGTATATATACACAAAGGAGTACTATTTAGCCATTAAAAACCCAAAAAACCGAGATCCTGTTATTTGCAACAACATAAATGGAACTGGAGGTCATTATGTTAAGTGAAATAAGCCAGGCACAGAAAGACAAACATCACATATTCCCACTTATTTGTGGGATCTAATAATCAAAACAATTGAATTTGTGAACACAGAGAGCAGCAAGGATGGTTACCAGAGGCTGGGAAGGGTAGTGGGGGAGGTGGAAGGGAGATGGTAAATGGGTACAAAATAACAGAAAGAATGAATAAGCTCTAGTATTGATAGCACCACACAGTGACTACATTCAATAATAATTTAACCGTACATTTAAAAATAACTACAAGAGTACAGTTGGATTGTTTGTAACACAAAAGATAAATGCTTGAAATGATGAATATCTCATCTACCCTGATGCAATTAATACACAGAGATTACTTGTATCAAAATATTCCATATATGCCATAAATATATATACCTATATACTCACAAAAATTAAAAATTAAAAAAAGAAGTAACAGAAGAATGTACACAATAGGTATTAGCTGGAAATTGTGAAAACAGGACACACAAACACATAGTAAAAGCACAACTGGGAGTTGAAGACCAGCCTGACCAACATGGAGAAATCCCATCTCTACTAAAAATACAAAAAATTGCCACACATGGGTGGTGTATGCCTGTAATCCCAGCTACTCAGGAGGCTGAGGCAGGAGAATTGCTTAAACTCGGGAGGCGGAGGTTGCAGTGAGCCAAGATCGTGCCATTGCACTCCAGCCTGGGCAACAAAAGCGAAACTTTGTCTCAAAAAAAAAAAAAAAGTACAACAATAGTCAGGAAAATGGTAAACAAAATTTGGGAGAAGGATGGTTATTTCTGAGAAGAGAGAGGAGCACACAAGAGAACTCAAATTAATAATGTACCTTTGGGTACAAAGATGTTAGTTTTATCATTATTACTTATACCATGCATATACTTTTATAAGCACTCTATTGTATGTACCCAATATTAAATAAGAAAAAAAAAAAAAAAACAGAAGAAATACAATATTTACCAGAGCTTTCTTTACATTGCAATTTTTTTCTACTTTACCATATTTTCCAAATTATCTCTAATGTATGTGTTAATGATAGAGAAAAAAACCTATATTTTATATTCTAAAAACTATTAAAATATAGTTTAATTATATTTTAAAACGATCTCTTATGTTCTTAAAGATTATCTTTGGAAGAAGACTTACCTTTCTGCCTCATTTTTCCGTGCTTTGAAAGTTTCCTTCATTGCTGAGTTCTTAGAAACTAGTTCCTGTAAAGTACACTGAAGTTGTAGTTTGGCTTCAGGGCTGGATATCATTCCCAGTTTCCCAGTGAGGTCCTGGATATGTGCTATTGTGGATTCCAATTCCTCTTGTTTTCGAAGAGGCATTTCTAGAGATTCATCTGGATTACCAACATCTACTCTGTAGGGTATAATGATGGCTTCGAGGGAAGTGATGCTCTCCACTGCCCTGGTGACTGCTCCTTTATAGCGTGTTAGATTTTCATGAGCATCATTCAAGACATTCTAGTGAATAGGAGATTAAATGCTGTGACAAAATTGTCAAACTTTTGGAATTTCTCATTCTTAAGTTTTTGTGGTACATTCATAATATGTCTTTAAGTCTCATAAGAGTTAGCATTCACATATTTACAGTTTGACAATATTACACTATTATTTCTAAGTGAATAACATTGCATTAAAAAAGTTGTTTCCAGGCTGGGCGTGGTGGCTCACACCTATAATCCCAGCACTTTGGGAGGCCGAGGCAGGTGGATCACGAGGTCCGGAGTTCAAGACCAGCCTGGCCAATATGGTGAAACCCCATCTCTACTAAAAATACAAAAATTAGCTGGGCATGGTGGCGCGTGCCTGTAGTCCCAGCTACTTAGTAGGCTGAGGCAGGAGAATTCCTTGAACCCAGGAGGCGGAGGTTGCAGTGAGCCAAGATAGTGTCACTGCACTCCAGCCTGGGCGACAGAACGAGACTCTGTCTCAAAACAAAACAAAATCAAAGTTGTTTTCACATTTAATAAGAAAAATAATCTAAGTTCAAAATAACATCTCAAGAACAATGTCTATTAATTTATCTTCCTGCTTTGGAACTCTTGTACTAGACTATGAATTAAATAAAACAATGAATTATGTTTAATGTATATAACCTTAATCAGTATTTGTGAACAAATGAAAACAAAATCTCCAGATCTTTTAAGTTTTTAAACTAATTTCTCTGCCACTAACTTTAGTTTAGCTACATCATTGAATGAATGTCTCCAGACTTCAGTCATCTCACTGAAATAACAAATATAGTTGAAATAAATAAAGGTCCAGTTCAGTTCTAATCCTATTATTTTTGGGATTTGTGCACATTGTTTCCTGAAACTGTATTAAAATTCAAGTGGAGAAATACTCAAATTACTCATTTATTACAAAAGTATTTAAGGAATATAAGTTCATAATACTTCATATTTCCATAGCATTTACACCTATCAAAATATTCCAAATATAGTATCTCTCAATAACTCTTCAAATTAGAAAAGGGAGTTAATTTCCCCTTCTATAAATTTAATGTGATCAATCTGAAAACACTATGTATGGCATTATATTCAGCACAGTGTGAATTTCAATGATGCCTAAGATAGCCTCTCTATCAAAAGGAAGGGAATGGAGTATGCTGGAGTCACTTTCCAACACAGGTGAGCAAATAATCACAATTTACTCAACTCTGCTGCTATAGCATGAAAACAAATACACTCAATACAAAAACAAATGGCTATATTCCAATAAAACTTCATTTATAAAAACCAGGCACTGTGGGAAGGATTTGGCCCATGAGCCTGAATATGATGTTCCCTGCTCCGGTTCTGTTACTGTTCTCAGGACTCTAAGAAAAATCTTCATGTTTCTAAACTTCAATTTCCTTATTTTTAAACGGGGCTAATAATAGCACCCATCTCACAGAGTTGCTATGAAAATTCAACCTGAAATTTTTAGCACAGTGCCTCCAACACTGTAAGTTCTACATAAATGTTAGTTATTATTTGGTGTTCTTCCCTCTACACTGTAATTCTTCCATTATATCTTACTACCTCTAAAAACAAAACAGAAAACAAATTTTAAAAAATGCTCTGAGCTCAAGAGAGACTACGAGGAAACCAGAAATAAAGGAGTCAGATTTGTCCTTTTCTAAACTAGGAGGCACTGCATTTAAATGCAGTATGAGTCAGGATTACAAACCAGTTCACTGTAATTTTTGAAAATGGCTATCTTTCTGTAGAGAATTTCCGTGTAGAACCTGTAGCTTCTTTAGAACTACGGACATTAGCAAAACAGAAAATCACAAAATAAAAATAGATGCACTAACTGCCCAATTTTATTTTATTTTACTTATTTATTTTTTTTTGAGACAGAGTCTCACTTGGTCACCCAGGCTGGAGTGCAGTGGCAGGATCTTGACTCACTTCCGCCACCCTGGTTCAAGTGATTCTTGTACCTCAGCCTCCCGAGTAGCTGGGATTACAAGTATGTGCCACCATACCCAGCTAATTTTTTGGGTTTTTTTTTTTGTATTTTTAGTAGAGATGCAGTTTTGCCATGTTGGCTAGGCTGGTCTCTACCTGGCCTCAAGTGATCTGCCAGCCTTGGTCTCCCAAAATGCTGGTATTACAGGCATGAGCTCCCGCACCCAGCCACTAACTGTCCAATTTTTAAAACTTACTGTGCGCAAATCAATGCTTGTGTTAAGCTGCATCTGAAGATCTTCAAACTCACGTAGTTTTGTCTCCACATCACTCGCTTCAGAAGACTTTTCTTCTTCTCTTTGCTTATCAATAGCAGTCACAGCTTTAATACTGCACATTTCTGTCCAAACTTGCTCGTGAAATGCTTCACAATTGTCCTTTTCATTTTGAATATGTTTAATTTCCAAATTTATAAGTAAAGGCTGCTGTAATTGAGATTTTATCTGATTTAAAACATGTAAGGAAGTTTCTAGTTTGTCCTGAAAATTCTTTTCATCCAATTCTTTTGGTGAGAGTTCTAATACCATGTTTTGGAGAACTTTGTATAACTTATCATTTTCTTCAGCATTCAGCTTTATTTGTAGTATTTCTTTCTCTTTGAATGAGTCATCAAAGACCTTATTTTCATTTAATTTCTTTATTATCTCATCACATAAACACTTGGCTTTCTCAATTCTCTGACTTAAAATTTGGGCATTGAGCAATCTGCTTTCTGGAGAGCTATCAGGAGCTTTTAGTACTACTTCAGTCATTTTCTTAATTTGCAAATCAATAGCTCTCATTTTACTTAGTAATGCCTGATATTTGCCATGTTCTTCCTCAAATGTGTCCAACTGCTTAATTTTTTCTTCAAGTTCCTTTTCTTTTTCAAATACTTGGGTTTGTAATTGGTCAAGTTGTGAAAAATCCCAGTTTAGTCCAATATAGTCAAACACTTTTTTAAGTTTCAATACCTGTAAGATGCAACACTTAATAGCGGTGAGTCTGTCTTTAAGATTATAGATCTCCTCTTTAACACCTTTATTTACTTCTTGATTAAGTAGTAGTTCATTGTGCTGTATACTGTCAACCTCCTCCTGAAGCGCTGACGTTTTTTCACGGAATTCTCTGCAAAACTTTATCTGGTGTTCTACTTCATTACATTTATTCTGAATTAATCTTTGTATTCTGTTGGTCCTAATCTTAAGGTTTTTCAACTGATCATCCAGAAATAATCTTTCAAACACATTAAGCTCCTCATAGATGTTTGTTAGTTCCTGAAGATGTGTTGAGATTCCACTGTCAATTTCTTGCAATTCCTTCTGAGATGCCTCCAAAGTAACATGGTGATGTTTTAGTTCAGCTTCCGTGGCAGTTGTCTCCACTCTGGGAATTATCAGTGCTTCACTTTCTTGAACCATAAGTTGCAACTTCCTTATTATCGCAAAAAAATTGCTTCTTTCTTCCAACTTAAATTCTAATTGCTGTGATCTTTGAGTTGATTTTAAAACCAGCATTTGGTATTGATTCCGTAAGTCCTCTAGGGTATTATTTAAATCACTGCCCTCATAGGTTGTAAGGCTAGGAACCTTATCTTTGACCTCTTCAGCCAACGATTCCACAGACTGCTGCCTAGCTAGAATGCCATCATGTGTCACTTTGCACTTTCTGATCTGTGAAAGAATGTCATCTGGGAGAAGGGAAATGGAGGGAATAAGTTCGCCCAACAAATTCTTGGCCCATAAGATAGTCTCTTTCATCTTGTTCCTTTTGTCACACTTCTTAATCTGATTTTCTGCTTCTAAGTGTAATGGCTCCAGTGTTTCCCATTGTTTCTTCAAGTTATTTATTCCATCCTCCAAAATCTTCTTTTCTTTTTCTCCCCAAATCCTCTTCATCTGAAGTTCAGCTTGCCCCTTTAAAACAGAAAATCCATGCTTGGTAGCCTGGAGGTCAGTGGTCAAGGCAATCATGCTTTGGTTCAATGCCTGTTCTTCTGGAGACTTCAGCCTTAAGTGTAGATGTTGCTGCTGCTGTTGCAGAGAAATCTCAATGTCCCGTATCTTATTCATGAGGGCTGTAAATTCATCATATTCCACTACCTGCTGAGAATACTTCTTTTGAATCTGTTGTTCCATTTGTTCCCAACCATGTTCAAGTTGCTTAATCTGGCTTTCTAACAATTTCTTATCCATGTCAGTCACATGGTTTGATAAATTCTCCCATTTGATTTTCAAGTTGCCTAAAGAATCTTTCTCTTTTTCTATGGATGCTATGAATTTTTTAATTTTGTCCAGATACGTTACACTGTCCAGTGATCCTCTAGAAAAAGAATAAAAATAGAGCTTAATATTTAATGCTTATTCTACATTAAAATATGGATAAATATCATTAGAAGAAATTAATTCTGCTCTAAATTCACAGAAAAAATTAGGCTGTCTGTAAAAATAATCTATCCTTAAAATAAAAATCAGAATCTTGTTTACTGTGGCTTTCACTTGTAGAAAACTCTCTTATAAAATGAGTATCTTGGCTTTTACTTTGAGTGAAAAAAAAAAAAAAAAAGAAAATGAGTATCCTAAAAATGAATAGCCACAGGAAAAAAATGAAGAGTGAAGGGAAAAACGTACATAAAAATATTCTGTAAACTGTAAAGTGCTTGTAAAAAGGTTAGTCTAGGACTGAGAGATATTACCATAATATCCAACTCCCTTGTCATCTTTCCAACAAAGGGAAAGATACTGAAGAAAAAGCTGTAATCATCAAGCTAACCTAAAATTGTTTCCTCAAGGGCTATTACTGAAAGTAAACCCCAATTAAATGCAAGAATAAACTAAACGTTTTTTTTTTTTTTTTTTGAGACAGAGTCTCGCTCTGTCACCCAGGCTGGAATGCAGTGGTGTGATCTCGGCTCACTGCAACCTCTAACCTCCCAGGTTCAAAAGATTCTCCTGCCTCAGCCTCCCGAGTAGCTAGAATTACGGGTGTGTGCCTGGCTAATTTTTTTTGTATTTTTTAGTAGAAACAGGGTTTCACCATGTTGGCCAAGCTGGTCTCGAATTCCTGACCTTACGTGATCCACCTGCCTCA
This sequence comes from Papio anubis, assembly GCF_008728515.1. Taxonomy (NCBI): domain Eukaryota; kingdom Metazoa; phylum Chordata; class Mammalia; order Primates; family Cercopithecidae; genus Papio; species Papio anubis. The sequence goes on from NC_044982.1 coordinate 42,499,596, forward strand.
GCCTCCCAAAGTGCTGGGATTACAGGTGTGACCAACCACATTTGGCTTAAAATAAACTTTTTAATAATGAGAAAATATTTACATATGAAGACTAAATTTAATGCCATTTGCCATCATTTTCAAAGCCAAAAGGAGTGCATATATTTTAAAAGAAACCATTCCAATACATATATATTCAATATATACCAAACTATTTAACTAATTATGCTGATACTAAACAATTACATATGTTTCTCTCCCCTGCCCACATGGTTTAGAATTCTTGACAAAAATAATAGTGAATTCCATAGAACATAAATCTATTTTGTAGATATTTATAGCATGAATTGTTTCATCAATTACTTTGTAAAACATATTCAATGATTTAAATTATTTTTTGCATGAAACCCACAGTTTCCTCAAATGGCTTCTGCTATGGTCTGAATGTGCATCCCTTAAAATCCACATTTTGAAACCTAATCACCAACGTAATAGCACTAAGAGTTAGGAACTTTAAGGAGTGATTAGGTCATGAGGGTGGAGCCCTTATGAATAGGAGTACAGCCCTTATAAAAGAGACTCCAGAGAGCTGCACGGCTCCTGCTACCATGTGAGGACACAGCTAAGACGTGCCATCTGTGAACTGGCAGGCCCTCGTCAGACGCTGAATCTTCTGCTGCCTTGATCTTGGACTTCCCACCCTCCAAGGCAGTAAGAAATGATTTTCTGCTTTTTTATAAGCCACTTAGTCTGCAGTATTTTGTTACAGCAGCCCAAACAAAGACAGCATCCATACGAAATAAATTTCCATTCTGTGGTTTTAAAATCATAATATCCTTTCACAAAATAAACTCTTAAAACCCTGGGCCTGTCCAAGGTGGCAGATGGTTGTGCTTGAATAAAAGGAATACAAGTCCTAAATGCTTACACTTACACTTTTAGACTTTCCTTGTCTGTCAACAAGGCTTTCACTGAGGATTCAACTGCAGCGAGGTGTTCCTGAAAATCTCCGAGGAGACAATATTGGCTTTCTTTGTTTTTCTTCAAAGTAATAAGTGCCTGAAGCAAATTGTCCAAGGGCTGTGCCGAATATCCTGTATTGTGAAGAACCAAGGCCCTAGTTTCTGTTTTGTTAAGACATTCCATTTGTTCCAGTGGCTTAATGGCTGCTTTCTTTGCTTCCAACTGGGTATATAATTCCTAAAAATAAGTCAAACAGATCAGTCAATAAACACTCACTTATTTATGCATTAATTCATTCATCTTCTTTCCTCTTTGAGATAACACACTCTATCTCAAGAAGAGGGTAACTCATTTGCACACAGGGTAACTAAAGTTGTAACCTTTAAAAATTATTGTTATTTTGTCACTCAGGCTGGAGTGCAGGGTGCAGTCATAGCTCACTGTAACCTAAAATTCCTGGGCTCAGGTCTCCCACCTCACCCTCCCACATAGCTAGGACTACAGGTGCATGTCACCACACCCAGATAATTTTTTTATTTTTATTTTTGTGGAGCCAAGAGTCTTGCTATATTGCCCAGGCTGGTCTTGAACTCTTGGCCTCAAACAGTCTTCCTAGCTCAGCCTCCCAAAGGACTGGGATGACAGGCATGAACCACCATATCCCTAATATTTAAAAGGTTTTTCTTCCCAAGAATCATGTTAAAATCTAGTCTAAAATTCACCATCGGGCCGGGCGCGGTGGCTCAAGCCTGTAATCCCAGCACTTTGGGAGGCCGAGACGGGCGGATCACGAGGTCAGGAGATCGAGACCATCCTGGCTAACACAGTGAAACCCCGTCTCTACTAAAAATACAAAAAATTAGCCGGGCGTAGTGGCGGCGCCTGTAGTCCCAGCTACTCGGGAGGCTGAGGCAGGAGAATGGCGTAAACCCGGGAGGCGGAGCTTGCAGTGAGCCGAGATCGCGCCACTGCACTCCAGCCTGGGGACGACAGAGCGAGACTCCGCCTCAAAAAAAATAAAATAAAATAAAATTCACCATTGGTCCAGCATTTAATGTAAATTAGATCACTCTATTATCTTAAAGAGTTCTGCAATATCTAAAGGGAGATTCATCTTAATTTTATTATTTACATACATCACCCATCTTTCCTATTTTAGATGCGTGTTAATGGCATGGATCGTTTATAGTTTGCTGCTTCTTTGTTTTTTTTTTTTTTTAGAGACAGGATCTCACTCCATCATCCAGGCTGGAATGCAGTGCCACAATCTTACCTCACTGCAACCTTGAACTCCTGGGTTCAAGCGATCCTCCTGTCTCAGCCTCCTGAGTAGCTGAAACTACAGGCACACACCATCTTGCCTAAATAATTTTTGTATTTTTTTGATAGAGATGGGGTCTCACAATGTTGCCCAGGCTGGTCTCCAACTCCTAGACTCAGGCAATCCTCCCGCCTCAGCCTCCCAAAGTGCTGGGATAACAGACATGAGCCACCATGTCTGGCTGCAGTTTCACTTTTTAAAATATGGCCGTGTATTGGATTTTTAGAGTATACAGCTGGAAGCCCATAAATACATAAACATAACTATGTAAACACAGATGTAAAAACAAAGGTGGAGGAACCTCATCGCACTGATTGTTAGGAAAAATACATTTGTCAAAATCAGAAGAATATATACTTGTAAGAAAAGGAATGATGGCAAGTCAAAATCTCCAAATTTTGTCACTAAGTTTTTAGGAACTTTGTGAAACAGAAAGAAGACTAATGTTCATTAAACTCTTCTACTTTCTAAATGGAAAGATTTATACAACTTACTTAGTACATAATTATATAGTTACCAAATTGATCATCAGGCAAAGGTTAAATAAGACTTTTCACTCTGTACAAGCAAGTTTTTGGCAATTAAAATATATTGTATTGCACTGGATAAATGATGCAATCATGTTGTCAGTGTTTTTATGTTTCCATACCTCTATCTCTTCTAATTGTTCATTTCTTAACATAATATCTAATTCTAAAGGTTGATTTTGCAGCTCATTGACTTTCTGCTCATCGTCAGTGTTTTTCATGCTTTCTTGAGCATTGAGAGAAAGTTGTTTTGACATAATCACTTCCACAGCTGAATCCTGAAATATATAAAAAGATTAATTCCTGAATAGTCTACTTTCCAAATAAATACTGTTTATTTTTCTCTATGAAAACATTCCAGTTTCTTCTGTTTACTTGGATTTATAGACTTTAAAAGTATATTTGGGCACTATGAAATGTGATTTTTCCATATAATAATGCCTATGTTGGTCTTACCCCAAGATGAAACCTTTTGTGATAAAGTAGTATAGGATATAGCATTGCTCAATTGTATATTGAAGCAAAATCTATAGTCTTAAAGACAGAAAAAATATATTTTAAAAAAACCCAAAAGTGTATGCTTTAGTGTTCACCAGGATACAGTGAGCAGGGCAAATAATAGGCATTTGTTGTTACCTACTGGTAGTTTAAAATAAGTGGCTAGATGGAGGTAACACCAAGGATTTGTGATATTAATTATAGTGACAGGAGGCAGTCAAATGCCTAGACAGATAGGGGCAAGTCCCCGGTGAAACCCCGCCTCCATGCCAATTTTTGGACAGTTTAAAGCCTGAAAGTCAAGCTACAAGTTAATTCCTAAGACGAACCGAAAACTTGTCCTCCTGTTTGGCACACTTTCCTCTGATTGATCCCCACCCTTCCCTTATTTTACATATACCTACCCTTTCCTAATGGGTTTTCTACACTGTTATGCTTTCCTTTGAGTGGAGTCTTCGCTTTAACCTTTTTCGCATAATTATAAACCAATCAGCACACACTCCCTATCCTGGGCCTATAAAGACACCAGAATCAGTTGGTAGAGGAGGAGATGGCCTGACTTCAGGGGAGAGACAACCTGACTTCAGGGAAGACAATCTGCCCTTCCCATCCCCCATTCAGCTTTCCTCTCCACTGAGAGCCATTTTCATCGCTCAATAAAATTCTTGGCCTTCACCATCTTTCAATCATCCACGTGACCTCATTCTTCTTGGATGCTGGACAAGAGCTTGGGACCCACCAAGCATGGGTACCCAGAAAGGCTGTCACACCGGCCCTTTGCCTTTGCAGGTGGAGGGCGGCTACCCCACACGACTAGGCAAGCGGACAGCTGAGCTACTAACACACCACCATCTGCAGACAGCAGAACTAAAGGAGCGCCGTAATACCCCTTTCTAGGGCTTCAGGATCACGGGCACCTCACCCAGGAGCCACTGCGTTCCCCTCAAGGTGACATGCCTGATCTGGCCACAGGCCCCACACAGAGCTTGTTCCTGTCTTGGCACCCAGAGCAGCTGGCCAGATCCTGTGCTCGCTTGCTCACACGCTCCCTCCTGTAAGGGGTTGAGCACAGTGGACCAAGTAGACGGGGCGCCCCTTTTACGAGTCTGGTGAAGGGGCCGAGAAAAATTCTGTATCATTAAGAATAAATTGGCCAGCCACAGTGGCTCATGCCTATAATTCCAGCACTTTGGGAGGCTGAGGTAGGCGGATTGCTTGATCCCAGTCAAGGAGTTCACCATGGGCAACACGGTGAAACCCCATCTGTACAAAAAAATACAAAAATTAGCTCAGCGTGGTGGCACGCATCTGCAGTCCCGCTACTCAGGAGGCTGAGGTGGGAGGATCACTTGTGCCCAGCAGGCTGAGTCTACAGTGAGCCATGATTGCGCCACTGCACTCCAGACTGGGTGACAGTGAGACCCTGTCTCAAAATCATTTTGATTTCAAAAAAAAGAAAGGATAAATTATGTCTTAAGCCAATCAGTAGTAATAATTCAAACCTAGGTAAGGCAGAACAAGTTATATATGAGGTAATTTGACCTTTTCTGAAAGCTTTAAGAACTTGAGGTTCTCAATAGGACACAGAGAGACAATGCATCTGCATTCACTTGCTTATTCTTTCAATAAATATTTGTGGAGCCCTGAGATGTACAAAGCACCATGGCAGTAATTTTAAAAGATGTCCATAATTTTGCTAAGGCACTCGTTTTTATTTTCAGGTTACTTTATATACGAAAAATCATTTAATTGTGCTATATACTTTCATGTCCATAGAATCTTTGAGGTATCAAATTTGTGAATAAAACATGTCCACATCCCCAAATAAGGTAGAAATTGATGTCTTAAAAATACTCTCTAGATATATTGTAAGATGTTAACGATAGGGGAAACTGGGTGCAGGGGTGTAAAGGAACTTTTTGTATTATCTCTGCAACTTCTCTGTAACTGTAAAACTATTCTAAAATTAAAAGTTCATTTAAATAAAACATATTGTCAGGAGCTTCACCACTTTTAACTGGAAAGAGAATTCCATTGTCCAGAGCTACTGGTTTTGAAGTACTTAATTGGCATTTAGCATAAGTCACTTCTTCTAAAAGGCTGCAAATTACTGAAATAATTTTGTAAATTTCCTCAGGTTCCAACAAGGTATTGAGGGACACTGTGGTGAAAATCTACAGCTAGGGCAGCAGCATCTCACAGGGGAAAGATCCAGGAAGTCTATGAGAAGAGAGGTGCCACACCTCAGGTTTCACTGACCAGTAGGTGCTTTCTGCCTATGAGCCAGTCCTATGAGCTAGATAGTTGTTTCCTTTCTATCTGATGGTTGCTATTTCCTAGAGGACCCCTAGAAATACATCCTGGGCCCCAGAGAACCTGCACTAAAAGCCTAGATACTCGACCTGAGGAACACTTTATCTGTTATTCTTCATCTACTAAGATTGCAGAACCCTTAGTCTCTCTTATCTGATGATCCAGTACCTGAGGACTATGGTTACACAACAGAAAAGTAACATTTCTAACAACTGCCTTTAGTAGTCAGAAAAAGGATGCTCGAAAACCTGAAATTACCCCCAAAAGTTCAATTGTTTACCAACTCCCAAAGCCATGTTTCTAACTTGGCAGAAAAGCCAACAGAATCCCTTGAACGAATATTTCAAATGTAAAAGGTCCTTTGCTTGTGACAGAGAGGTTAGAACACAGACTCCAGGTCCTGACAGGCTCCTGGAACGATTCTTTCATTACCAGGCGTCTTTTGCTCACCACCCTTTCCTCCATTTTAATTTTACTTTGCACGTTCATTTGAAACGTTTTATTTTAATAAGTAAAATATTTCATATGAACCTTAATAAAATATAACTGTATCAGTCCATTTGCACACTGCTGGTAAAGACATACCTGAGACTGGGCAATTTAAAAAAGAAAGAGGTTTCATTGGACTTACAGTTCCATGTGGCTGGGGAAGCCTCACAATCATGGCGGAAGGCAAGGAGTAAGTCACATCTTACATGAATGGCAGCAGGCAAAAAGAGAGAGGTTGTGTGGGCAAACTCCCGTTTTTTAAAACAATAAGATCTCATGAGACTCATTCACTATCACGAGAATGGCGCAGGAAAGATCCACCCCCATAATTCAATCACCTCCCACCAGGTTCCTCCCACGGCACGTGGGAATTGTGGGGCTTACAATTCAAGATGAGATTTGGGTGGGGGACACAGCCAAACCACATCATATTGCCGCTGGCCCCTCCAAATCTCATGTCCTCACATTTCAAAACCAATCATGCCTTCCCAACAGTCCCCCAAAATCTTAACTCATTTCAACATTAACCCAAAAGTCCACAGTTGAAAGTGTCATCTGAGACAAAGCAAGTCCCTTTGCCTATGAGCCTGTAAAATCAAAAGCAAGCTAGTTACTTCTTAGATATAATGTGGGTACAGGTATTTGTTAAATACAGCTGTTCCAAATGGGATGAATTGGCCAAAACAAAGGAGTTACGGGGCCCATGCAAGTCTGAAATTAAGCAGGGCAGTCAAATTTTAAAACACCAAAATGATCTCCTTTGACTCTAGGTCTCATATCCAGGTCATGCTGATGCAAGGGATGGGCTCCCATGGTCTTGGGCAGCTCTGCACCGGTGGCTTTGCAGGGTACAGCCTCCTTCCCGGCTGCTTTCATAAGCTGGCATTGAGTGTCTGCAGCTTTTCCAGGCAAATAGTGGAAGCTGTCAGTGGGTCTACCATCCTGGGGTCCGGAGGACAGCGCCATTTGCTCAGTGTGGTGGCATGTGTCTGTAGTCCCAGCTACTCAGGAGGCTGAGGTGGGAGGATCACTTGAGCCCAAGAGGCTGAGGCTACAGTGAGCCATGATTGCGTCACTGCACTAGGCTAGGTAACAGTGAGACCACTCCACTCGGTGGTGCCCCAGTAGGGACACTGTGTGGGGGCTCCAATCCCACATTTCCCTTCTGTACTACCCTAGCAGAGGTTCTCTGTGAGGGCCCCGCCCCTGCAGCAAACTTCTGTCTTGGCATCCAGGTGTTTCCATACATCTTCAGAAATCTAGGCAGAGGTTCGCAAACCTCAATTCTTGACTTCTGTGTACCCACAAGCTCAACGCCACGTGGAAGCTGCCAAGACTTGGGGCTTGCACACTCTGAAGCCACAGCCAGAGCTGTTCTTGACTCCTTTTAGTCAAGGCTGGAGCACCTGAGACGCAGGGCACATGGTCCCTAGACTGTATACAGCAAAAGGACTCTGGGCCCAGCCCACAAAATCATTTTTTTTTCCATAGGCCTCTGGGCCTGTGATGGGAGGGGCTGCCGTGAAGACCTCTGACATGCCCTGGAGACATTTTCCTGTTGTCTTGGGGATCAGTATTCAGCTTGTTACTTATGCAAATTTCTCCAGCCTGCTTGAATTTCTCCTCAGAAAATGGGTTTTTGTTTTCTATCATATTGTCAGACTGCAAAATTTCCTAACTTTTATGCTCTGCTTCCTTTATAAAACTGAATGCCTTTAACAGCACCCAAGTCACCTCTTGAATGTTTTGTTGCTTAGCAATTTCTTCCACCAGATACCCTAAATCATCTCTCTCAAGTTCAAAGTTCCACAAATCTCTAGGGCAGGGACAAAATGCCACCAATCCCTTTGCTGAAACATAATGAGTCACCTTTGCTCCAGTTCCCAACAAGTTCCTCATCTCCATCTGAGACTACCTCAGCCTGGACCTTATTTCCATTTCACTATCAGGCTTTTGGTCAAAGTCATTCAACAAGTTTCTAGAAAGTTCCAAACTTTCCCACATTTTCCTGTCTTCTTCTGAGCCCTCCAAACTGTTCCAACCTCTACCTGTTACCCAGTTCCTAAGTCACTTCCAAATTTTCAGGTATCTTTTCAGCAATGCCCCACATTACTGGTACCAATTTATGGTATTAGTTTGTTTTCAGGGTACTGATAAAGACACACCCAAGACTGGGCAATTTAAAAAAGAAAGAGGTTTAATGGACTCACAGCTCCACATGGCTGGGGAAGCCTCACAGTCATGGTGGAAGGCAAGGAGGAACATTAGTCACATCTTATGTGGATGGTGGCACGCAAAAAGAGAGAGGCTATGCAGGCAAACTCCGATTTTTTAAAACCATCAGATCTCATGAGACTCATTCACTATCATGAAACAGCGCAGGAAAGACCTGCCCCCCATAATTCAATTACCTCCCACTGGGTTCCTCCCATGACACATGGGAATTGTGGGAGTTACAATTCAGGATGAGATTTGGGTGGGGACACAGCCAAACCATATCATCAACAGACACATATTACTGACCACACAGATTTAAACTGATGTAATTTTCTGTATTAAAAAAAAAAATTTAAAGCCCAATCTCTATCCCTTTTCATCTCTTCCTCTCCAGAACCAGCCACCAAAGTCTATACAACCATTTGTATACTTTCACTACACATGTTAGTATTCATATAACATTGCTTTATGTGTTTTTAATTCTTACTGAAATAGAATCATGGATGTATCATGTCATAACTTGTTTTTTTCCACTCAGCAGTATGTTTGGAGGTTTATCCATGTTAACAGATTATAAATCTAGTTCATTATACTGAATGAATGAAAATGAATTTTTCATCTGTTAGACTACTGTGGACAACAATATTGTTTCCACCTTTTCATATAATAGATAGTGCTGTGATATATACCCTTGTATGATTCTTCTTGTGCATGTGTGGAGTTCTGTAGGATATCTATGTAGAGTAGAGTTAAAAATACTGGTAGTAATGTGCTCCCTTTGATTCTCAATAGAGAGTTATTGATTTATTCTCCACACTGACTTACTGTTTATATTCCTACCAGCATAGTGATAGAGTTCATATTTTCTTTTCTTTTTTTTTTTTAAGACAGGGTCTTGCTCTGTCACCCAAGCTGGAGTGCAGTGGTGTGAACATGGCTCACTGCAGCCTCAATCTCCTAGGTTCAAGTGATCCTCCTGTTTCAGCCTCCCAAGTTGTTGGGACTACAGGCACACATCACCACATCCAGCTAATTTTTAAAAATATTTTCTAGAGTTGGGGTCTTCCATGCTGCTCAGCCTGGTCTTGAACTCCTGGGCTCAAGCAATCTTCCTGCCTCAGCCTCCCAAAGTGCTGGGATTACAGGCATGAGTCAGAGCGCCTGGCCTGAGCTACTCTTCATATGTTCATTGGACATACAAGTCCTAACTTTTGTGATTGCTTTTGCATATCCATTGTCCATTTTTTTTGTGTTCTTAGTGATTTTTGGCTTTTTTTGTATACTGGATGTTAATCTTCTAATAGTTACATGCATTGTCATTATCTTTCAGTAGATTGTCTTTAAACTTTGTGTATGATGTCTTGTGTTGAACAAGAGCTTGCCGGTTTTTTTTTTTTTTTTAAACTATTTTTTTTTTTTTTTGAGACAGAGTCTCGCCCTGTCGCCCAGGCTGGAATGCAGTGGTGCCATCTCGGCTCACTGCAACCTCTGCCTCCCGGGTTCAAGCGATTCTCCTGCCCCAGCCTCCCAAGCAGCTGGGACTACAGGCATGCGCCACTACGCCCAGTTAACTTTTGTATTTTTAGTAGAGACGGGGTTTCACTATATTGGTCAGGCTGGTCTCGAACTCTTGACCTCGTGATCCGCCCGCCTCGGCCTCCCAAAGTGCTGAGATTACAGGTGTGAGCCACCACGCCCAGCCAAGAGCTTGCTGTTTTAATCTAGTGAAAATTTATCTCTCTTTTCCTATTGAAGCTTGTGGTTTTAGGGCCTGTTTAACAAAGTCTTCTACGCCCCAAGATCACAAACATGTTCTTTCATATTCTCTTGTAAAGATTTACATTTTTTCTCTTCACATTTAAGCTTTTCTTTAATATATTTTGTTTGAAGTTTGACATAGGTAAACTTTCAGTCTTTGTCTCAAAATGTATTTTGCCTCATTCTAGAATGATAATTCAGCCAGGTTGACAGTTACTTTCTCCTAGGTTGACAGCTCCTTGAAGATCTCATTTGTACCTTCTGACTTTCCATATTGAGAAATTTATTATTGACATACTTGTTTTATTAGAGGTCATCTTTTTTCTCTAGTTGCCTTTAAGATTCTTCTTTTTGGCCCTGGTGTTTTACTATTTTAACTACAATGCTTTTAGATAAGAGTTTATTTTTATTTAGTCTGATCAAGGCTCTCTGTTCTTCTTGAAACAAGATTTATATTTTTGCTCAATTTTGGAAAATTCTAAGTTTTGCCTTTCCTCCAATCTCTCTATTCTCTCCTCCTAAAGCTCTTGTCAGAAATGTGTTCAATCATTGCAGTATAGCCTCTGGCTCTCTTAAAATTCCTTCCTATTTTCTGTCATATATATATGACATACATATGTATAAACATATACACACATATATGTATATACATACATATACATATATACACACATATATACATATATACGTATATACACACATACACATATATACACATGTGTATATACACACATACACACACTTTTTTTAAACCTCACCTCTACAGTAGAGGGTACATCTCTCTATAGATGATGGATTTTGTGATAATTTTCTCAGTCATATATTCTAAGTCTCTTCAGACTCTGTCAAATTTGCTGCTTAATTTGTCCAGAACAATCTGCATTCAATGACTTTTTTGGTTGTTTGGTGGAAGTCCCTTATGATTCCTCAAAGTACGGTATTCTTTCCCTTTGATTTCAATTTCTTCTTTTTTTAATCACTAATCATTTTAAACACATTATGGTAAAATATCTTTCAGATTGCTGCATTATCTCACTTTCTTACAGTATTCTCTCATTTGATGTGATGAGTACTCCTCCTTGTGGTAGAGTGTTCCTTTGTGTTATTTATTTATTTATTCATTCATTCTTACTAATTATTTGTTATCAGACTTTCTTCTTTTAACGTACTTGTGGGAATCTCTTTGGCCTGACTGTAGGTAGGTAGGTAGACAGACACACAGATTAGAGACTGACTGTCATGTTAATTTCTTGGCTAGACCTGCTCCACAATGCAAATTAGTATAAACTCAGACTCAAAACCTGCTTAAGATGTAGGGTTGATTGAGGTTTCTCATGCAAGACCTCTTATTTCTATATGTAACTGGAAAAAGAAGCTTCCTAGTCCTTTCTCCGACTTGAGATTTTCCTGGTTTACTTTTCCCCAGAGGTACAAGCTTTTCAAGGGCCCGTGTCTATTCTGGAGTATCTACCAATGCACAGCCTCTCATGGAGTCTTTATAAATTCTAAGCCCCTGGACACCTAATCCTTTCCCTTCTCCCTGCTCCTGAAATTTCTCTATTTAAAAAAGAAATTATGGTTAGCATAAACTCCAAGACAAAGTATAATTTTAAACAGTGTACTAAAGCATACATATTGAGCTTCTGAGCATAAATAGAATGTTGAAAGTTAATAATAAATTTAAAGTGGAAAATGACCATTCTATCAAAGCATGGCTGGGTTACATGGCCAACAACGTTTACTCTTTTTTTCCAAATGTTGCTTTTTTTAAACACGTATCTTTCCTTTCATTTGGGTCTGTTTGGAAAGGAATAGGAGGTGAGAAGAATATCATCAACTCCTCCTAAGGGCAAGACCAAGACATTTTCATCTTTATATCCCCTGACTCACAAAGTAAACATTCCACTTCAGCATTGAAAACACTGAGCTCTAAATGACTGAGCATGATCTCCAGCTTGGCTAATATGTTAGCACAGTCACAAGGGGCAAGTCAGTGACAGCTTCACTATCCCTTTTCCCATTCAGGGGCTACAGCCCATGGCTGTGGTAACTTTGTGACAGGCAGAAACCTAAATCCAATACTTGTAACCTGGCAACAATGGGGCAGAGTGTCATACCAGCTCTAAAGGATGTATTTCTTTCTTCTCTACAGCTTTACAATATAAAGCAGTGAAAAACAACTCTTTGCATAAGCATACATCATCACCATTAGAGACAAAACCAAAAGCCAGATCAACACAGTCTCAGAGGCTGCCAGTTTCTCTTAGTATAACATCTAAAATGTTAATGTGACCCGTGAGGCACAGCCAGCCACACCTATCTCTCGGGCCTCATCTCTGTCACTCTCCTCTGCCATCTGCCTCTATGTTGTAGCCACGGTGCTCCTAGTCAGCTTCCGAAATTCCTCATGCTCTCCCCCACCAAAAGAGGAACAGTATTTCTGTCAAAAATGCTCTCCACACCCAGCCCTGAGCTCTGTTAACTCCAACTGACACTTCCAGTCTCTCTTCCAATGCTGCTTCCTGGGAGCTCTCTCTGACACCGCAGTGTAGGTCAGATTTCTTGGTAAAAGACTATCATGGAACTAGGTTCCTTCCTTCGGTTCCTGTAATTAGATTTTCATTGGGATAATTAGTTGATTAATGTGTATCCCCCATCTAGATTAGAAGCTCTATGAGAACAGAGACCATGTCTATGTGGGGATGCTATTCACTGCCTCATTCAATGAATTTAAACTGAGCAGATGTACAGAAGAATTGAAACCAGAAAATTTAAACCAGAATAAGAATTTTACTCAGTCATCCATTTCCAATTTAAATAGTATATTTGTCTTTGGCCTGCAGGTGACTGGGAAAAAAAATAAAAAAAATTTTTTTTAAATGTGTGGGTTATAGAGTAAAATGGAAAGAAACTGAGGGTCTGTCAATGTAGCAGTTGTTGACCAGACATCTGTCAAGAATGATACAAATAGGGTGGCCAGGGGTGGTGGTTCATGCCCGTAATCCCAGCACTTTGGGAGGCCAAGGTGGAAGGGAGGATTGCCTTAGCCCAGGAGTTTGAGACCTGCCTGGGCAACATGGCGAAACCCCGTCTCTACCAAAAATACAAAATTAGCTGGTGTGGTGGTACACACCTGTGATCCCAGCGACTTAGGAGGCAGGTGGGGAGGATCGTTTGAGTCCAGGAGGCAGAGGTTGCAGTGAGCCAAGATGGCGCCACTGCACTCCAGCCTGGGCGAGAGAGGGAGACCCTTTCTCCAAACAAACAAACAAACAAACAAAAAACAAAAAAGAATGATAGAACAGGGTTTGGCTGGGCTGAAAGAGTGGAGAAAGTTGAAAACATTCTTAGAATAGGGGAGTTGATTTTTTTTTAAGTTAAAGAAGAAAAAGAGGAAAAAGAAAGTTTGAAACAAATGCCGGGATTTGTATTCAAATGGAACAAGGTATCCATGAGAACTCTAAATAGAGTCCCCTGAGGTCAGTCAGCACATTAGCCTATTAAAGGCTTTAAAAGGTCACACAGTAAAGAAAACCTGTTTGAATTTGTTTAACCCTACATTCCTCAAACTTTTTTGGATCTGAATTTTCCACTCATATAACACATTTTGTAAAATGAAATAGTAAAGTTCTGAGCATCAGACTGAAGATAGATAGGATGCCTTCAAGACCACTCTGGGCGACATAGTAAGACTGGGTCTCTACAAAAAAAAAATACAAAAATTAGCTGGGCATTGTGGTACATGCCTGGAGTCCTAGCTACTCAGGAAGCTAAGGCAGGAGGATGGCTTAGGGTTAGGAACTCAAGGCTGCAGTGAGCTATGACTGCACTATCACTACACTCCAGCCTGGGTGGAGTCAGACCCTGTTTCTAAAATTCATAAAAAATAAATAAAGGATGCCTAGGTTCTAGTCTTAGCTCTGCTGGACTTCAATTCCCTCACCTGAAATACAAGGGTTAGGTTAGACAATTTCTAAGGTCTTTTTAGCCTGAGATTTTACAACTTTGGAGCATGTTCTCAAATGCATGTTGTTTATTATACATGGAAACAAACAAACAAACACGCACAATGTAAGTTGTTTACCCCATTAAGGAATAAATTTTGGATTGTGAAAATACCTCTGCAGTAAGATGCAAGATTTACATACTGGCCAGAAAGGGCAAAGTAGGACACTGTAGTTGACACATGGCCCAACTATGTGCTCTGTTACAACTTTTTTTTCTACCGAGTTAACAGGATAAACAACATCAGAAATAGACATAATTCACCCCAGGATTGAAAACCCTCCAGTAAGCAGTTTCCTTCTCATTCAAGTTCTGACTCCAGGCTTTGTTCCAGCTCACTCACCCACAGGTAGAGCTTTGCACATTTTGCCTGCATGTGTGATCATCTACCTTCCAAGATTTATCTACAAATGCCTTCTTAAACATCAAATTAGAAATGTTCAGAAACTTCTGAAAAGAACAAAATCAACTCAGAAATGCTAACAATTATGCCAATGATAAGGAAATCAAAGAAGTAATTACAGACAAAAGGTTTTCAGTTTTTAAAAAGCAATTATGTCATGTAGGTTGCTATTTTGGAAGGATGGGGCAAGAAAGATCATTCGATACCAGATAAGCTGTAATGTTGCATTATGATTTTTTAGAAAAAAAATAATATAGAAATGTATGAGTTTCCCTGTTTTTCCTCTTTATCATTTCCCTTTATGGGAACATAAAATCCTAAGAGATGTGACAGTCTTCACTTTTTACCATATCTTAATCTGTTGCTTCACTTAATCTACATAGGAAAGAGGAGACGGAAGGTACTTCTGCCTACTCATATGTAAAAATTCAGAAATACGCATCTATAAAAATATGCAGTATGGTATTGAATCATAAGCACAAATACCTGTCATACTGAATTTTGCAACTTCTTTTGTTTCTAGGTCTGCCTGAACATTTCCAGTATTAAAGAAAAGGTCAACCAAAGGTCCAGATCTACAAAATCACCTGCATTTCATCTGAAATGAAATTCTTGGCAATGGATTCAAATATATACATGCTATGATGGCAATTTTTGGAAATTGCCATCACATTTTCAACAAAACTCTAAGATTAATGACATTTATTAAAGAAACAATAAAAGAAATAAAAACTTGCTAAAAATTCTTCTGGAGTCTATTCAAAATAATCTGATAAAAGCCTCTCTGGATTTCAAAAAGGCATGTGAAGTGAGTATTAATTAGCTATTTAATTAGTGTTAGATTTTAAGCTGTGACAACTATATCCTCATGTTCCAGCAGAATGACTAGCACAAAACAGGTCTCAAGTAATGTTTTTAATGACTAAAGTGCTTATTTTCACTATCACAATGATTTTATATCAAATTTATAATTCAGTAAACTGTGCCTTTATGTGTCCTATGTATTCATCATATTGAGAATCCAGCTTAAGTCCTTAACACAGTTATGTCATTTGTCACATTATACATGTACTTTATTCATCTAAGCATAAATCTGATCTCTTTTGCTAGTTGCTGTTCAACCTTAAAACTGCTCTTGACCTTAATAGACTAATGTTATATAATATTACATACTCTAATATTACATACAAGTAAATACAGCCAGTACTCAGAGAAAATAAGTCACGCAGATACAGAAAAATAGCCATGTTACAAAAGAATAAAGAAACAAAAGGTTACTAGAGAATAAAAACTAGTTATCTGTATCCAGACTTATGAAAATTATTTGAGGACTTCAATTCCTCCATTTGCCTTGAAAAAAACATTTAAATGAAGTATCATAAACTATCAATAACCCTTAAATTTGTATCATAAACTATCAACAACTCTTATCATCCAAGATTAAGTAAAAGCTTTTTTTTTTTTTTTTTTTTTTTTTTGAGACAGGGTCTTGCTCTGTCACCCAGGCTTGAGTGCAGTGGCACAATCTTGGCTCACTACAGTCTCAACCTCCTGGGCTCAAGCAATTCTCCCACCTCAACCTCCCAAGTAGCTGGGACTATAGGCATGTGCCACCCACCTCTGGCTAACTTTTGTATTTTTCTTTGTAGAGACTGGGTTTTACCATGTTGCCCAGGCTGGTCTTGAACTCCTGGGCTCAAGCAATCTATCCACCTCGGCCTCCCCAACTGCTGAGATTACGGCTGTGAGCCACTGCACCCAGCCAAAAACAATTCTTATTTTTAGATTATGATTTTCTATTGAGTTTTGAGGGTTCACAGTCAAAATGGATCTGGGAAGTTAGTTTAAAAGTTGTTAGGCAAGTAACTCCCTTTAGCAAGCTCATGTGTTAGGACTGTGCCCTCTTGTACAACCTATCTCATAGAAAGCACTCAGGTATTTTTCCTTCCTTTTTGACTTTATCATTTTATTTATTTAGAGTCAGGGTGTTGCTCTGTTGCCCAGGCTGAAGTACAGTGACACAATCATGGCTCACTGCAACCTCAACCTTTGGGGCTCATGCAATCCTCCCACCTCAGCCTCTCAAATAATTGGGAACACAGGTGCAAGCCACCATGCCCAGCTAATTTTTACATTTTTTGTAGAGATGGGATCTCCCTATGTTGCCCAGACTGATCTCAAACTCCGGGGCTCAAGTGATACTCCCACTTCAGCCCACCAAAATGCCGAGATTACTGGTGTGAGCCACTAACTCTTGCCTATCTACTGCTATTTAAATACTGTTTTAAAAGTTTCTTTCACACATACAACATCAAGAACATCACTCACTGATCTCTTAATCCTCTAAGACATATTTCCTTTTTAAAAGACTTAGAGAAACCCCGTCTTCTACTAAAAATACAAAATTAGCCAGGCGTAGTAGAGCATGCCTATAATCCCAGCTACTCGGGAGGCTGAGGCGGGAGAATCGCTTGAACCCGGGAGGCGGAGGTTGCGGTAAGCCAAGATCACGCCATTGCACTTCAGTCGGGGCAAAAAGAGTGAAAGTCCATCTCAAAAAAAAAAAAGATTAGAGATAGGGTCTCACTCTGTCGCTGAGGGTGGAGTACAGTGGCACAATCACAGCTCTCTGTAACCTCAAATTCCTAGGCTCAAGTGATCCCCCATCTCAGCCTCCCAAGGAGCTGGGCTAACAGACGTGCACTATCATGCCCGGTTATTAATATTATTATTTTTTGGTAGACAGTGGTCTTGCTCTGTTGCCCAGCCTGGTCTCAAGGGATCTTCCAAGGCCTCTCAAAGTGCTAGGATTACAGATGTGAGCCACCATGCCCGGCCTGACACATTTCCTTAGCAATATCTAACACTGTGGGATTTGTTTAAAAAACTTTCCTCACAGACAGACGCTCCATAGGCATTTCACATTGTTTTACGTATTTTTAGAAAATCCTGCCTGGTTCCTTTAATCTTCCATGCATTTCTGTTCTAGGGAGACAACAAAAGTGCATGTTCTCTTTATTCATGTTGATTACGTACTCCCTAAAAACCTGATGGGAACTCATACCTGAATGTTCTAACCTTCACTATTGTCCCACTGGACCCTGACTGTGAGAAGCTGCGTGCCAGAGAGATCCTCTCAAATATAGTTTACTGGATCTCTCTTTGTGCGATTCCCATTTCAATCTGTAACCTATGAAAAAGCACTTTAGGAGCCACAAGAAATGTATCCATGTAATTGTTTACAGTGAAAACAAGAACACATTCTTCTTTCTTCTCCCCAGGGAAAACTAGGAGCCTAAATGTTGCTATCCTCACACTAAGTGATCTAACAACAGAGGGTTAACACAAGAAGAAAAAGATAAGAAACTATCCTTTCCAACAGTCTCTGATTTCATTATGAAATCAACCCCCCAAAAATTGGGATTTTGGATTTTTTTCCTGAGAAAATAGGTAATGCACATTTTCTTTTCTTTCGCCTTTTCTAATTTGCCTTTGGGCTCTTGACCCAAGAAACGGCATCTGATTACCTATCAGAGAGAAGAACAAACCTAAATTGATGACTGACATTTTAACAGACTGAACAGCAATATTTCACCACTGAAATCCTGGACAATTTTCTAAGAGCTCTTTTTACAAGTAGGCTTCATAAATAGCCAGGACATTGAGGATTTAATTATGAAATCAGAATGCTTGATTCACGACCCTCTTTTCAGAGCCAAATACCTCTTCATTCTCAGACTCACTGTCTTGAAAGTGCAATCACAAGCACTTACCTTGTTTATTTCCCAGTCTTCCTCCAACTTTTCCACTGCAGCTGATTCCTGAGTAGACTCCTGCACATCAGAAGTGGCCTGCTTCTCTCTGCCTGGCAGAGTAAACTTTTCTTTCTTCTCTGTTGAGCGTTTTGATTTGAGAATGCTATTGAGACAACATTCCATCTCCTGCTTAGCAGATTCAAGTCTGTTTTCCAAATCTTTTTGTTTACACTTAAGTGATTTTATATCATCTTTAATAATCTTCTGCCCCACTGAAGATGTATTTTGCTTGACGGATTTTGCTAAAGCTAAAATCTTCTTTAATGTGCCATCTTGTAAACTGAGTCTATTCTCTAGTTCCTATGAGTGGAGAAAAGATTGTTATATCTCCATTCAATTGCCACAAAAGTTAATTGACTTTTGTAAATCACAGAGTACTCTTGCTTCACCAGTGGAAATATTTAAAAACTTAACAACTTGTATCACACAGAAGAAACTTGAGCAAAATGTAAACCCATGTTGCATCTTGGATCAAATTCTCAAATAGGTATTTTAAGATACTAAAATGTTTGCAACAAGTAATTTAGAAAAATTTCACAGCACGGTTCTTACAACACAGGAGGCAATCAATAGATATTCCTTGAATACATATGTTTTGTTCAAGATACGTCTTTGTCATACAATCAAAACACTGAATAATAGGTGCCTATTATGTGAAAAGTATTAAAAAGAATAA
The DNA here is from genome assembly GCF_008728515.1 of Papio anubis. NCBI lineage: Eukaryota > Metazoa > Chordata > Mammalia > Primates > Cercopithecidae > Papio > Papio anubis. The sequence continues at coordinate 42,518,560 of NC_044982.1, forward strand.
TCATTTAGAATGTACCCACATGAATCTAATGCTAATATTTAAAACTCAGAGCAAAACTTTGTGTTGATGAGAAATTAATCTAGTGTACTATCTTAAATATAGCAGAAAATCAATATTTAATAAATGCGTAAACAAATATGACTAATTTTAAAACTCTAGACTCAAAAGGAATTTGATGTACTGCAGCAGCTACTTTGAACTAGAATAAGTCCAGGTGAACGATGTACAATTTATCAGTCGTAGTTATCCTAATGGGCTACACAAGAAGCATTCACTCAATCATTCATTCATCCAACTAACAGCCAAGTACTAGGATAGATTTTGAAGTTACATAAAGGAGTAACATACAGGCCTTTCAAGGTCCTACAGTCTAGTGGGTAAAACTGTCTCTGAGGGCCCACCAAGTGAGGGTCAATTCAAATTATAAATGGATTTGTCCACTAAAGAAAGACATCCTCATTTATTATGACTGGTCAGAGCTTTAATTACCTAAGAGTCATCGGAATACCAGTGGAATTTCTGACAGAGGACACTGATTAATTACGTTGTAATTAACATTGATTTTTTTTTTAAATGTCTATCATGTCTGGACACTGTTTAGTACCTGCAGTTTCTGCAATTTTTCCTCAACCGCTATTTGATTCACAGGCTTATCAGAAAAACTGACAAATTCCTTGGAGAAATTGTCCAATGTAGTATTCAGGTCTGTGACGCAAACCTGGTATGAATCATGTTCTCGAACGTGACCTTCCAAGTTTTGCACAGAATCCTAAAAATAAAGCCACAGACAATTTACAAACTATTTCTCTCTGATTTTTTTCACTCACAACATAATTAAATGACTAATAAATAGCTGTTTACAAGTTTCATCTTGAAACAGGAATAGGGCTATAAATTAGAGTTATGATTTTAGAGTTTGAGATATTTCATGCAAAGTCTCCATCTCCCCCCGGCCAAAAATGACTCTTATTGAAAACAATTTGTTTTTTCCATACTTCTTTGCCTTCATTTCCCCTTCATGAAGACAATTTATTTGTCAAGATGTTTATAAAATGAAATACCTACAAATTATATCATTAAATCCTAAACATTCATGATAAAGTAGCTTCCTTAATTATCCTTTGCAATAAAACCAACTACCAATTTCCACACTTGGAAATGAGGCCATATGAGATCAAACTAACCTCAGATTCATGTCTTAAAAATCAAACTCCAAACTTGTGTGTTAGGAAAATGTAATCCTAACTCAAAAGTAAAACTACCTTTAGTTTCTCTCCCTGGGATAGGAAAATACAATGACCACAGCTGATCAAAAAGCAGCAACTACTAAACAATTTACAGAAGAACAGGTCTATCTTAACCCCTGCCCAACTTTTGCTATCTGGACAAGCAGGATTTCTTACCCAGGCAATCTTCACATGGCATCTGGCTTTCAGTGTATGAAAAATTATAAACAGTTCTATTAAAAGAATATACTCCCTCAGGACAAGCTGACATTTTACCTCGTAATTATTATTACTATTATTTTTTGAGACAGAGTCTTGCTCTGTCACCAGGCTGGAGTGCAGCAGTATAATCTTGGCTCACTGCAACCTCCACCTCCTGGGTTCAAGTGATTCTCCTGCCTCAGCCTCCCGAGTAGCTGGGACTACAGGCACCCGCCACCATGCCCAGTAAATTTTTGTATTTTTAGTAGAGACAGGGTTTCACCATGTTGGCCAGGATGGTCTCGATCTCCTGACCTCGTGATCCACCTGCCTCGGCCTCCCAAAGTGCTGGAATTACAGGCGTGAGCCACCGCGCCCAGCCTACCTTGTAATTATTTTACTGAAGATCAGACAGGAAGAGCTGAGGGAGGGGCACTGATAAGAAGGTGGATATAAGATAACTGACATAAACTACTAACAATAGATGACGGATGGATGGATAATACTGACACTGTTACCTTCATAGAGATGCCTGAAAAATCTTAACCCATTCTACCCCTAAAGAGGGGAATTTTGATGAGAGAATATAATATCATCATCAAAGAATACAATAGCAAAATGAGCTGGATTTATTCCTCCATCCTTGAGAGTTAGGATTTTCATCTAAAAATGATAAATTAGGAGCTGGGCGCGGTGGCTCATGCAGGTAATCCGAGCTATTCCAGAGGCTGAGGCAGGAGGATTATATGAGGCCAGGAGGTCTAGACCAGCTTGGGCAACAAAGCGAGACCCCATTACTACAAAAATAAAAAAATTAGCTGGGTGTGCTGGCGCATGCCTGCAGTCCTAGCTACTAGGTAGGCTGATGTGGGAGGATCGCTTGAGCCTAGGAGTTCGAGGCTGCAGTGAACTATGATTGCAACACTGTACTCTAGCTTGGGTGACAGAGCAAGACACTGTCTCTAAAAACAAACAAAAAAATAAATAAACAAGATCAATTAAATTAGAAAGCTCTCAGTTTACCAAGAGAACAACAGGCCAGGTGTGGCTCACATCTATAGTCCCAGCACTTTGGGAGGCCAAAGATTTCAAGACCAGCCTGGGCAAAATGGCAAAACCCCATCTCTAAAAAAATACAAAAATGAGCCAGGTGTAGCGGTGCATGCCTGTAGTCCCAACTACTCGGGAGGCTGAGGCAGGAGGATCACCTGAGTCCACAAAGGTTGATGCTGCAGTGAGCTGAGATCATGCCACTGCATTCCAGTCTGGGCAAAGAGAGAGACCCTGTCTCAAAAAATAAAATAAAATAAAATAAAACAAAATGAACAACAACAGAAAGTTCCACATATGTCTTGCATACTTATGTGTAATTAGAACAATCATTTAAAGCATTATTTTGACCACCTCACCTGCAGTTGTTGAAGAAGACTTTCATGTAGATGCTTTATTTCCAGCCAAGGCTCTTCACTGAAGCTGGGATTTTTAGTGCACTCCAAGAGGTAATTTCCTTGAGATTTTAACTCCTTTAGCAAGGATGTCAAATCTTGTGCTTTCTTGAGGAATTTCTTATAAATCTTTAACTGAGCTTTCTTCTCCTGCAGACCATGTTGTAGAGCAAAACCTGCTTCCTGTTTCTTCTTTAGTTCTATGAGCATTAATCTCAGATCTTCCTTACTTTGTAAATATTTCTCTCCTTCTAGTAGAAGCTTTTCTTGATGGCTAAATTTCATAAAATATTTTATAAATGAAATGATATTTAGCAAAATGGACTAGCATTTCGCATATTATGTAACATACATCTTAATAAACATTAAAATAACACTAATATACACTGTTTCCAGACACTCTTGATATTATAACATTCTAAATAACACTGTTTAGCTCAGAAACCAAGACAGAAAGTATTGGAGTATTACTAAAAAATAATTGTTTTCTGTTACATAATTTGACCAGAGAATATTTAATAATTTAGATTTCAAACAAGTCCCAACAGTTTCTATTAATTATATTTTCCCATATTTTACTTCTTCACAAAGTAAAATAAACATTCAGTATATTAACCAACTAACTAGTTTATGCTTTCTATAGCTTAAAATTAAGATCTGATTGGCTCTTCAGACAAAACATAAAATTCACCTTTCTAAATATTAAAATGTACCATTGTAGACATGATATGAATTAAGAATTTTCACTAGAATTACATTCATTGGATTCAGCCAACATTTATCAATGTTCACATATTTAAGAATTTCTTAAAATAAATATTTAAGAGTATTAATTATTCTACAGTGATACCACGCAGATAATGAGGTTGTCTGGTTCTGGTTTCTGTCTCTGACACTGTGGATGTCCCTGACATTACTGACTTTCTTTATATTCAAACCCAGGAGGCAGACAAAACATACTCGTTATGGCTTCACTGGGCAATGGGAAATGATGCAAGTGGTGCAGGCATGCCCTTTACCTTAGGTAGGTACTAGCTAAATGGAGTGTGTTGTCCCACTGGTTGCTGATATCAGTGAGGGTCTTCTGAACCAGCGGGGCCTCGCTGCTCTCAGCCTGCTTCATGATGGTCTCTATTCTGGCATCCCCTTCAGGCTTCAGCAAGATTATTTCCTGAATTAAATAAAAGACATTTCATAATGTCATTTGCATTACTTAGAGATACTACATGGTATCTCTTTATTTGTAAGCTTCATATAGAGATTCTATCTGTAGTGTATATTTCAACATAATCTTTTCATTTTTATATGTACCCAAAAGACAAAGATATCTCTCTTCACATTATATACAGTTAGTTCTCCATAAATATTTGTCAGTTTGAGCTGACTGCATTCCTGTCCTTCTCTAGATTTTCAATACTTCCTTTACGCCCCCAAAACTCCAGCAAAACCTCTTCCTATCCACTCTATTATTTATGGATGGAGAGTTATGATAACAATCTGATAAGACATTTTTATAACCTAAGCATTGACTTATGACTTCCCATAGGAAAATGCAGTGTCCCTCATGCCAACTCTTGTTTCTCTACCATGACATAATTAATTCTCATTCTCACTTTCTCTGGGAAACCGTCTGGATATAATCCCAGATGACTCTGATTATTTACTAAGTCTCACCAACCTTAAGAGCTCACGATTTTTGACCATTTCTTCCTCTAAGAATGCTTCAACGAATGTGATTTCAATTCTCCTAGAGTTCTTTTGAAGCACAAGTGCTTCTGTCCCCTGTATTTTTATCTAGTGATTGAATTTTTAAATTTACTATAATTAAATTTTAATTTTTAAAATTGTTTATTGAATCTCCCCTTAGATAAAAAGGGAGCCCAAGGGAGCCTGAGACTTCCTTGCTTTCCCCGCCCACTATCTAATAACCTTTTATGAACCATATCCACTCTGAAGAATTCCCCTGCCTCGACATTGCTGATGCTTCTGCTACACTGACATATGTTCTTTTGACATCCCAGCAAACTCCCCTCCACTAGCAGCTCTGATCCATTGTCTTTATCTCAATTCTTCTGCACTCAGTGAAGATGGACAATAGGCACTGCTCTCTCTAAGACAGGACATGCTTTCTCTCTTTCATTTGCATCAAAATAATTTTAGATTCGTCACAACCCTTCTTTTTTGTAAGCTCAGTGATCTGAATTTCTTCAACCATTCCACAGTGATCTGATTTTCCATTAAGAAGCATTTAGATTTCCTCTAAATCTTTTCAAAACTAGAGTTCACTCAGATTTCTGAAATTTAGTTTCCGTAGTTATACCTTGATTTTTTGGATTCTTTCCTCAAGTGGCATTTTGCCTTCGGATGAATTCAAAACCATAAGGGACTCTTTAATCTCCTTTATCCAATGAATTACATCATGTGCAAGATCATTAAAGCTCTGGTCCTCTGTGGGTGGTAACTTATCCTCTTCCTCGATTTCACTTAGTTGTCTCAGTAATGTCTGGTATCTATCCATCAAACATGTTGACTCCATTATTATATCTTCTTCTTCAGTAAACCCATATTCCTTCAAAGAGTTGTTCAACTGGGCCACAGATTCAAACTGCTCACTGTAAATTCCAAATAGCATTTAAAGTTTATAGGAGTAACCACACCATGGAAGAAACCATATTCCCAGGTAATATATTTCATACGAGATCAGCTATACCTCTTTCTAGCTAAAGCTTGGCAGAACAGCTCAGTTTTCTCCCCTGATTCTTCCATTCCTTTCCATTTTTCTTCTTGATTAGTCATCCACTTACTCAGGTTTCTGTGGTCATCCTGGAGTCTAAAAGAGCATTACCCACGTTTAAATACAAAATTAGCAAAAAGTGTTTATACCAAAGAAAAGGATGGCACAAATGTTGTGACTCAACCAGGTTTTTATAATATATGTTTGTTACAATTTAGAGAGAATTTAATTTGTAATATAACAAAATCTAAATAACAGCCTATATGATAGCGGGGTTCTATAGTATTAAAGAAAACCACACGAATGTCTCATAGAGAACAGGAAACATACAGAAAACTTTTTTTAGACTATCCCATGAATCTTTGCTACATTAAATAATGTGAAGATTTTCCCCAAATTTTTATATTTCTAGCATCAAACCTGGATTGAAAAGTACGCCTTTTGTGTGTGAAATTTGTGTGTACTGCATATCCCAGTGCTCTCTGTGCTGAGGCAGAGTACAAGTAAAGATACGGTTAGAAAACATGTTATTTAGATATCACCTTTATTTCCTACCTCAGTAACTGCTGCAAGGAGTCTTCAAGCTCCTTTGCTCGAGCCTGGCATATGGACTCCATATTTTCTAATTCGAATTCCTGACCCACGAGCCAACTGGTTAGCTCCTTCACACGTGCTTTGGGCAGATGCTTCTTCACATGCTTCAGTACACTGTCCACCTGCTTTATTTTACTGTTTCTTCCTTCAAGAGTCAAGAAATCCTTCAGAAAGACAAAAAGTCCATTACAATCTCCAGGTAAGTCTGAATGTGGACTCTGCCACCCTCACAACACTTTTCCAAACCAGTACACAGACATTCCACCTTCTTAAGATCCTATACAAAAGAAGGGTGATGGAGATGTGGCTCTCTCCAATGGCAGATGATTTATAATAGTTCTAGAACGCACATGTACATTTACATTTACTTCTGACTTCCAAGGAATTATATCAAGCAAAGTAACACAGAGCCACTGGGAAGATCAGCAGGAGCAAGACCAGTTACATTTTCCTATCCTGGCTGTGTCCAACTTCTCCACAGACTATTCTGTATTTAACGTTGCCCAAATTAGAATTCTATCTCAATGTTTATGTTTCAAGGTTTGGGTATCAATTGTTAAGGCCCATGCAATGGGGAAAATTAAAGGCAAACAAGCAAACAAAAAAAAGATGGGACTTCAAATTGTTAAAAGAGAAGAGAGGTGATTCTATCAGTAAAGAATGGTACATCAAAGCAAGGAATTAAACAGGGAACATTCAGTGCCATTTGATAAGCTTAAGAACATAACTTATCTTCAAAACATTAAAGTGATTAAGATTTTAGGGTACCATAGGCCTTTCATACGCCCCCATGAACTCTGCCTTTCATTTCAGGATATCCTCCACCACGTTCCAACCAGAAATGTACTGAAGTTCAGTGGCAATTTTTAAAAGAAATATAACGGGGAAAAGATGTATAAACAAGTCAAAATTCCTCTTTCAAGAAAGGGGATTTTAAAGTCCAAATTAGGTCTTTATTTTTTATCAAACATGATTTGAACACAACTGAATTCACCAGTGGACACTAAATTAAACAGTATCTTAGAATATATGTAAAAGTAGAGATTCTGTAAGCCATTTGTACACATATCCAATAAATAGTCTTAAATATCTGGGAAAAGGCCAAGTTATTTGGGAATATTATCTTTTATGTGAAAATATTAGTGAGTCAAAGTACTTATTACTCTATTTCTTTTTTATTTGAGACAGGGTCTCACTCTGTCACCCAGGCTAGAGTGCTGGAGTGCAGTGGCATGATCTCAGCTCACTATACCCTCCTCCTCCCAGGCTCAAGCAATCCTCTTACCTGGGACTACAGGTACTTGCTGCCACCCCCAGCTAATTTTTGTATTTCTTGTAGAGACAAGGTTTCACCATAAACTTAGTGAACCTTTCGCCAAGGTTCGAGACCCAGGCTGGTCTCGAACTCTTGAGCTCAACTGATCCACCCGCCTCAGCCTCCCGAAATGCTAGGATTACAGGTGTGAGCTACTGCACTCAGCCTCCCTATTTATTAGAGTTCTATGCCTCCAGTATTTTAGTATTGGAAATTTTTATAAAAAATGTACATATATCTCTTACAGAAAGTTTTTGTAGCTTTTGTTCCACACTCTTTTTTGTTTCTGATGATTCAAAACACTCCTTAAGGTTCATTTTAATGTTGTTGAACCAATCATTAAAGTTCTTGCATTGATCTGCAGGGGGGGAAAAAAGCTCTATTCATTCAAGGAAGACTTCATATATCTTGTTAAAGTGAGAGATTTTGAAACTTGTTTCCCATGCCATAGATACACATTATCGTGAAAGTGGTAATAAACTCTGAAACCTTTCACCAAGGTTTCAGACCCAGGCTGGTCTCAAACTCTTGAGCTTAAGCGATCCACCCGCCTCAGCCTCCCAAAGTGCTAGAATTACAGGCGTGAGCTACCGCGCCCAGCCTCCCTGTTTATTTAGATACAGTTCTACACCTCCAGTATTTTTACTGCAATTAATCCAATAATTGTAGTGTATTTTCTACACCAAACGTCCAAGCATACAGGATACTCAAAGACACTGCCCGGACAGCTTGTGCACCAGTATTTCCCCAGACTCACCAACCACAGTGAGCAGGTCAAACACTAGGACCTTGGTGACTTACCTTCAAGAAAGAAAGAAAGATTTGGAGCTTGCAAGAACTAGATGTTATTTATGTCAAGCATAAATCAGTCTTTGCTCCCAAAAGATTTAACTGATCATTATTTCCTTAAATGTAGTCTGTGCAAACCATCTCCAAGTCAGGCTTAGATTAGCCTTTGTGTTCATAGTACTACATTCATACTTCAAGAGTCCCAGAAACAAAATAAGAGAAATGTTGCACTCACCATTCAATAACTTAGAAAAGTGATCTTGTAAAACACTTTTTTTGGTATTAAATAAATCACTGACACTTTCGTATTGCTTTTTCAATTCCGAGAGTTCAGGAGTCAGACAACCTATTTGATTCTCAAGTAATATCATACTGTGTTTTTGCTGTAGAATTTGCTGTTGTATCTCCTAAAGGTATAAACAAACAACAACCATTAAATCTTAAAACAGGCTCAAATTACACAAAGCATATTAGATCTCAATGGTTTTGTAAAAATCTCAATGACTCTCAGTTGAGTGGATTCACTTTCTCTTTGCTAGTAAATGTATGATACAATGCAAGTTAATATCAATTAATTATCATCCACAAGGCAATTCAAAGATGAAAATGTTAAATATACAAAAGTGGTTTTTCTGAGTTTTCTTCTTCAATCTTTTTTTCTATTTTTATTAACTCCTAAGAGCTCAAGACAACTGTAAATAGTGTGAAAATATATCTGAACCACAGAAGACAAGCAGCTGGGTAGCACCTCTAGTTTAGTGAAGATCTCCAAGCTGTCAGAAGGAGACAGGGCTTTTAAGAGGGATTCAGTCATCCCGATCTGGGTCTTGGCTTGGTCGAGATCCTCCCTTAGCTCAGCAGTGCTGCCACTGAGTGCATGGCAGTTGGATTCTCCTGTTAAACACTTCTGTACATGTTCCATCTTGTTCAAAATAGAGGACTCCATGACCTGAAATCATGAAACATATGAAGTAGTATAATGGTCATTATTTAACTACATTTAAGACAACTGTATTGCTAGAGAATGGGTTGAGATTACTTCATTTCAATGTGAAAATGCATTCTTCTCACTGTTCTACATTTTTCTATGTCACTGATACAATTTGAATTTTGCCTTCAAAGGATAAAGCATAACATAAAAAACTGAGATGGATATTCTGACTTTTTTCTAAGAGACAAACTTGATCCTTCCCCTCAACACAAGTTTAATCTAGCATACTAACTAAGGTGCTATCTCATGGTGCTCATGACATAAAACATAAATAAAAACATAAATAAAAAATTAAATAGCCAGCTTTTTATTGAGTATTTATGATCTACACAGCATTGTGGTAAGCACTTTGTGTACAAAATACAGGCTTAAGAACATTAAGTAACTTGTCCAAGATCATAAAGCTAGTAGGTAGTACAGCCAGAACCTCACCCAGAAGGTCTTAACTCCAGCGCTCATATTCAACCACTATGCACCTAGCTCTAAGAAAAACAAAAATAAATCTCTTCACACAACAGAAAATCATACTTGGGGCAATCTCTCTCTTTCTCCATCTAGCAAATAATAAACCTAGGATGACTTGAGTGAAATTCTCCTTCCTATACCCAAGAAACACATAGAAAATCATCATTACTTTACATAGACGCACAGGCAACATTTGCCCTCCATACCTGAGGCCTGTGAAATAGGTGAGGGGAAAATAAAGGAATACAAAAATATAATATCATTCATGCTAAATATGGAATAAATATATTTAACTATATCTACTATCAGAAGTTTGGTGGGACTTAACATAGGAATTGAATAAATGATCCTAATTTTATTTTAGGTTTAGAATGCATGGTTTACAAGCGTTATTTCAGAGGCTATAGGGCAAGTTTGTCCAATCCACGGCCCAACACAAATTCCTAAATTTTCTTAAAACATTATGAAATTTTTTTGCTATTGTTAGTGTATTTCATGTGTGGCCCAAGACAATTCTTCTTCCAATATGGCCCAGAGAAGCCAAAAGACCGGACACCCCTGTTATAGAGAATCTTTAATTGGGCCTTTTTTTCCCTCTTTTAGAGACAGGGTCTTGCTCTGTCGCCCAGGCTGGAGTGCAGTGATATGATTATGGCTTACTGAAGCCTCAATAACTGAAACTTTTAAATAAAAATTCTTACCTGCAATTCAAGAGGTATTTCACTGCTTTGGAGCAAAAACTGTATTTCAGCCACTCTTCTAGAAAATTCTGAAGTTTTTTGTTCATGGACTTGTAATTCTTCCTAAAACATGTAATTTTAAAGGAGAGTGTCTTTTTATTTCATACCTTATTTTCTGATACCCATAATTACTAGTGTTTATATACAGAAACTGAGAGACCCCTTGAATTTCCCATAATCATGTGTCTCAGTGTCCTAGAAGTTACAAATCCAAGTGCCTTCAGGGGTCAGGCAAATGCTACAACCAAGTGTCTTTCTAGGTATAAGACAAGAGAAAGGCTAGGCCTGTGCCATGAGAGAATGCACAGTCTGCCTTAAGGCATTCAATTTCATGAACATATTTATAAATTGCATACCTCATGTGTGCGCATCCGCACGCATGCACACACACACACACACACATACACGCACACACAATTTTAGCAGATTTTGGCCCACAGCTGTCAGTTTACAATTCTTAACATCAGATTTTTAAACAACCTGTAATCCAAGACAAATTTAATAGAAATGATTCATTTATACTTAGAAAATCATAGTTTTATTTAATACCTATTATAATATATCCAAGAAACTCAAAATCTCCAAACAGTTAAAACACTTTTTCCAAATGTGTAAAAATAAATACATAAATTAAAAAGTGAATAAAAGTGAGAATTAGAGACAAAATAAGATTTGAGGCATTAGCATACATTCTTAATGTTACGTTGAACCATATATAACTGGCAACAGTCGGCTGTTTTCTGACCTAGCAAGAGAGCAAATTTTTTTTTTTTTTGGGAGACGGAGTCTCCCTCTGTCGTCCAGGATGGAGTACAGTGGTATCATCTCTGCTCACTGTAACCTCTGCCTCCCCAGTTCAAGCTATTCTCCTGCTTCCGCCTCCCACGTAGCTGGGATTACAGGCACCCACCACCACACCCAGCTAATATTTTCGTATTTTTAGTACAGACAGGGTTTCACCATGTTGGCCAGGCTGGTCTCAAACTCCCAACCTCAAGTGATCTGCCTGCTTCAGCCTCCCAAAGTGCTGGGATTACAGGTGTGAGCCACCACACCCAGCTGACAACAAATTTATATGATTCAAACAAGTAATATGTAAACAAACAAGAAATTAGGAAGAATTCTTCCTAGAGGTGAAAGAGAAATAACTTTGATTCTTTCCAGATGCCACAACCTGAGATTGTTGTTTTAAAAAGTAGTTTTTCTTGCAGCTGTATAAAGATGGTGATACATAGCCATGTATTTTTTCTAATCTTTATAAGGCATTGTTTAATTCAAATACGAAGAAGGTTGTCTATAATCATGGTCTAGATCAGAGGTTAACAAACTCTAGCCAGAGGGTTGATAGCCTGTTTTTATAAATAAAGTTTTTACTGGAAACCAGCTACTTTCAAGCATTTATATTGTCTCTCACTGTTTTCATTCTCCAACAGCAGGGGTGAACAGTTGTGGCAGACGCAAATGATCCACAAGCCTAAAATATTTACTATATGGCCCTTTAAGAAAAAGTCTACTGGCTGGCCTAGTGACTCACACCTGTAATCCCAGCACTTTGGGAGGCTGCGGTGGGCAGACCACAAGGTCAGGAGTTCAAGACCAGTCTGACCAACATAGTGAAACCCTGTCTCTACTAAAAATACACAAAAAATTAGCCAGGCGTGATGGTGTGCGCCTGTAATCCCAGCTACTCAGGAGGCTGAGGCAGGAGAATCACGTGTACCCAGGAGGCGGATGTTGCAGTGAGCCGAGATTGTGCCACTGCACTCCAGCCTGGGCAACAGAAAGAGACTTTGCCTCAGAAAAAAAAAGAAAAGAAAAAGTCTGCCAACCCCTGGGGTCTGTTTCACTACCTAGGAGCAATTATGCATTTAGTTGGTGCTGTTGCTAGGAATTCTTCATCTTTTTCATACTACCAATCCCTTTGGCAATCTGGTGAAGCCTATAGATCCCTTGTGTAATAGCATTTTAAAAATAAAGCATAAACTAAATAATGTAGAATTACAAAGGAAAAGAATTACATGATAATTATCAAAATATTAAAAACAATTTGTGATACATAATACTAGCACATGTTTCCCTATTATATAACAAGATCTAGCAATAGACCTACTAAATCCTATACTTTCAAAGTAGTGGTAAGGGTAATAGATTCAACAACTGAATAATGATCCAAAAATATCTGTGATTTTCTTGATAACAAAGTCACATATGCGCATCGTAATATGTTTGTTGACTATATTCATAAAAAATAAAAATAAAAAAATGTCAATTGTGTACCAAGAAAAGCATGTATTTTATCTGTTAAATTACCTTCAGCCTTTCTCTGTCCTCTTCAGTCAATTGATGTAATTCCATTTTTTGAAGGGCCTTTTCTGTCCCCTCATCAATGACATTTTTTAAGTTAAAAAGTTTGTCCCACAAAGCTAGAGCTCGACCAAGATTTTCATAGTAGTCTTCTGTCTTTTCATTTATCTACCATAATTTAAAAAGAGAAACAACATATGTAGCTGTGAAAAGTTTGAAAACCACCGTTTCAGCCAAACACTGTTTTAAAATAAAATTTTAGTTTACTATTACTGGATAATTTGCTTTATTCATCAACAAAAATTTGCTTTAACATATCATGTAGTTCTTTCTCTTAAAAATTAAAAATAAAAAAATAAAACGTACCTGATTTGCTGCAGCTTATATGCAATTTAAATCAACAATCTTCCTAATTTCTTTTTTTTTTTTTTTTTTGAGATGGAGTCTCACTCCGTCACCCAGGCTGGACTGCAGTGGCGCCATCTTGGCTTACTGCAACTTCCGCCTCCTGGGTTCAAATGATTCTCCTGCCTCAGCCTCCCGAGTAGCTGAGATTAAAGACATGCACCACCATGCCCAACTAATACTTGTATTTTTAGTAGAGATGGGTTTCACCATGTTGGCCAGGTTGGTCTCGAACCCCTGACCTCAGGTGATCCACCCATCTCAGCCTCCCTCCCAAAGTGCTAGGATTACAGGTGTGAGCCACCACACCTGGTCTAGTCTTCTTCATTTCTAAACTACATTTTTTTTTTTTTTTGGTTAAATGGTGCTTTTAAAAACCCAGATGATAGCCGGGCGAGGTGGCAGGAACCTGTAGTCCCAGCTACTTGGGAGGCTGAGGCAGGAGAATGGCATAAACTCGGGAGGTGGAGCTTGCAGTGAGCCGAGATCGCGCCACTGCACTCCAGCCTGGGTGACAGAGTGAGACTCCGTCTCGGGAAAAAAAAAAAAAAAAAAAAAAACCCAGATGAAAACATAATGCAGATGAGTTCTTAGTTTGTAATTAATAAAAACTAGTAATATCATTACTACTCAACCAAAATTACATTAAATATGTAGTTAAACATCAGTATACTGCATCAACAGGCAATACATTAATGAACTTATCTTTAAAAAGCCAAGTATGTATTTCTATATGTACAAGATGATGAACCCATCTGTTAGTAGTCCCAACTCGGGGTTAAAATTAATTCCTAAGTTTTATATAATTTGAACATTTTTACAATGAGTATTTTCGAATCTTGAATTAAATAAAAATACTAAAGACACAAAAAAAATTGGAAACAAAATTAAATTTGCAGTCAATGAAATTATCACTTACATCAAGCCATCTATCCACAATAATATTAGCCTCTTTTTCAAAAGGGGGTTCTTCAAAAGTTTTCATTTTATTTAGATAAAATTGTAGATTTTTGCAGATCTGGTTTATCTTGTCTACAACTTCTAAATGCTCATTAAATTCTTCTTTGACAATTTCAATCTGTAAAAAAGATATGAAAGTTATTTTTGATATATTGATATAGACAAACAGCTAAGAATCACAATTCTATTGTTGGATATTAAGCTTAAAAACAATATCCAACAAAGCGTAATACCTTCTTACATTGTTCTTTTTTAAAGTAGGCTTTCATTGTCCCACTTTCTCAATGAAAAGTTTTTAGCATCCTAACCATTGGTTCAATGTTAATCCTATACTCAAATTTCCTCCCACTTGACATGATGAAATTTTTATAGTGGTCTAAAACCATATTTCTTATCCATATGAAATAAGATTCTACCTGCCAAAAAAAGCATCTGCATTCAATGGCATTAAAAAAAAAAAAAAGACAGTCCCTACATCTGCCTAATGAGAATCATCTTTTTGATATCAAAGAACCTAAGCACTTATCTGAATAAAATACACAGAACTCTAAGACATCTTGGATTCTAATCACTGGGATTAGATCACTGGGAACTAATCACTGGGAAACTAAGCAACATACTTCTAAATACGAGTCAAAGAGGAAGTCTCAAGAGAAATTTTTAAATACATCAAATGGAATGAAAATAAAACACGAAAACTTGTGTAGCACAGTTAAAGTATTGCTGAGAGGGAAATTTATAGCATTAAATGCATACATTAAAAACGAGGAAAAATCTGAAATCAATCATCTAAATGACCACTTCAAGAATCTAAGAAAAGAACAAAATAAACCCAAAGCAAGCAAAAGGAAGGAAATAATAAAAATTAAAACAGAAATCAATTAAGTTGAAAATTCAAGAACATTAGGGAAAAAATCAATAAAATAAAGAGCTAGTTCTTTCAAAAGATCAGTAAAATTGATAAACTTCTAGAAAGACTGACAAAAGCAAAGAGAGAAGAAAGCAATACCAGTACTAGGAATGAAACAGGGATACCACTACAGACACTACAGACATCAAGCAGATAATAAGAGAATGCTACAAATAACTTTACACACACAAATTTGAAAACTTCGAGGAAATGGACAGATACTTTGAAAAACACTACTGCAACTCATCCAATATTAAATACATAATGTGAATTGCCCTATTAATATTAAAGAAATTGAATGAATAATGTAGAAACTCCCCAAAAAGAAATCTACTGGTCCAGATGGTTTCACTAGAGAATTTGATCAAACATCTAAAAGAGATTTAACAGCAATCATATACAATCTCTCTTGGAAAACTGAAGAGAAGGAAACACTCCCAATTAATTTTATGAAAGCCAGTTTTACAGTACCAAAAAGAAACTACAATATCTCTCAAGGATATTTACACAGAAATCCTTAATAAAATATTAGCAAATATAATTCAGGAACACATATAAAAAAAGGAATTATAGGCCGGGCGCGGTGGCTCAAGCCTGTAATCCCAGCACTTTGGGAGGCGGATCACGAGATCAGGAGATCGAGACCATCCTGGCGAACACGGTGAAACCCCGTCTCTACTAAAAAATACAAAAAATTAGCCGGGCATGGTAGTGGGCGCCTGTAGTCCCAGCTACTCGGGAGGCTGAGGCAGGAGAATGGCGTAAACCCGGGAGGCGGAGCTTGCAGGGAGCCCAGATCGCGCCACTGCACTCCAGCCTGGGAGGCAGAGTGAGACTCCGTCTCAAAAAAAAAAAAAAAAAAAAAGGAATTATATACCATGACCAAATAAGGTTTATTCCAGGAATGCAAGCCTAGTTTAACATCCAAAAATCAATCAATGTAACCCACCATTTTAACAAGCTGATGGAAATAAATTATATAATCATGTCAGTTAATGCAGAAAAAGCACACAAAATGATATAACCACTCTGAAAAACATTCTGATAGTTTCCTTAAAAAATAAACATGCAGGCTGGGCATTGTGGCTCACACCTGTAATCCCAGCACTTTGGGAGGCCGAGGCGGGCGGATCATGAGGTCAGGAGATCGAGACCATCCTGGCTAACACGGTGAAACCCCGTCTCCACTAAAAAAATACAAAAAAATTAGCCGGGGTGGTGGCGGGTGTCTGTAGTACCAGCTACTTGGGAGGCTGAGGCAGGAGGATGACATGACCCAGGAGGCGGAGCGTGCAGTGAGCCAAGACTGCACCACTGCACTCCAGCCTGGGCAACAGAGTGAGACTCCATCTCAAAAACAAACAAACAAACAAACAAAAAAACCCTGCAGGCCAGACAGTGCCATTACAGCAGTGGCTCATGCCTGTAATCCCAGCACTTTGGGAGGCCGAGGCAGGTGGATCACCTGAGGTCAAGAGTTCGAGATCAGACTGACCAATATGGTGAAACCCCATCTCTACTAAAAATACAAAAAAATTAGCCAGGTGTAGTGGCATGCACCTGTAGTCCCAGCTACTCAGGAGGCTGAGACAGGAGAATTGCTTGAATCCAGGAGGCGGAGGCTGCAGTGAACCAAGATTGTGCCATGGCACTCCAACCTGGGCAACAGAGCAAGACTCCATCAAAAAACAAACGAACAAACAAAAACAAAAAACCCCATGCAATTAACATATGACCCAGCAAGCACACTCCTGGACACATCCCTGAGAAACAAAAACTTATATTCACCAAAGACTCCTTCACAAATGTTTATAGCAGCTTTATTCATAATAGTCCAAAATTGGAAAGAAGCCAGATGTCCTTCAGTGGGTGAAGAGTTAAACTGTGACACATTCATACCATGGAATACTGCTCAGCAAGAAAGAGGAACAAACTATCAATATATGGAAGAACCTGAATGAATCTCCACAGAATAATCTATGTGAAAATAGCCAATCCCAAAGTTACATACTATATAATTTCATTTATGTAGCATTTTAAACATAGTAAAATTATAGAAATAGAGACTATATTTGTGGTTGTCCGGGATTAGAAGGGGTGGGAGGAAGAGGGAAGTAGATGGGGCTAGAAAATGACAATAAGAAGAATCCTTGTAGTAACAAAAATGTTCTTTATCTTGACTGTATTGATGTCAATATCCTGATTGTGATATTCTAGTTTTACAAGATTTTACCATTGGGGAAACTCAGTATAGGATACTTGGGATCTCTTTGTATTACTGTTGCATGTGAGTCTACCATTATCTCAAAATAAAGGCTAATTTAAAAATTAATATTAAATAAAATCTTTAAAATGAAAAATCAATAACTGGGGAGGTTTGTCTTCCAACTAGATGCTGATTGATACACTGGCAGAGCTGAGATCAAAACCCAGGTCTTCGCTCTCCTGGTTCAGAACTCTGCACTGGAACACAATAAATGTTTGTCCACAAAGATGGAAGTAGAGGCCATTATCCTAAGAGAAATAACTCAGAAAGTCAAATACCGATATGTTCTCACTTATAAGTGGAAGCTAAGCAAAGGGGGAACACAGACATATGTAGTAGAATAATAGGCCTTAGGGACTATAAAAGGTGAGACAGTGGGAAAGGGGTGAAGGCTGAAAATTTACCTATTGGTAAATGTCCACTATTTGGGTGATAGGTACACTAAAATGCCAGACTCTTTCATTACACAATATACTCATGTAAGAAATTTGCACTTGAGACTGGATTAAGAAAATGTGGCACATATACACCATGGAATACTATGCAGCCATAAAAAAGGATGAGTTCATGTCCTTTGTAGGGACATGGATGAAGCTGGAAACCATCATTCTCAGCAAACTATCACAAGGACAGAAAACCAAACACCACATATTCTCACTCATAGGTGGGAATTGAACAATGAGAACACTTGGACACAGGAAGGGGAACATCACACACCGGGGCCTGTCATGGGGTGGGGGGAAGTGGGGAGGATAGCATTAGGAGATATACCTAATGTAAATGATGAGTTAATGGGTACAGCACACCAACATGGAACATGTATACATATGTAACAAACCTGCACGTTGTGCACATGTACCCTAGAACTTAAAGTATAATAAAATAAAATTTAAAAAATTTTAAAAAAAGAAACTTGCACTTGTACTCCCTAAATATACCAAAAAAAAAAATTTATTGAGGAAAAAAATTTTTAAGCAAAAATGTTTGTTCAATTAAATTAAAAAAATTTCATTTGATATATTTCATCTAACCGAACAAACTAAGTTTTTTTTTGCCTGCAAAGAACTTTCTTGTTAAACTAGCACAAGCTTCCACAGGGTGATGAGAAAAGAAGGGGCAAGAGAGTGTAATTTTAGCATTGGCAGAACTATGGGTTTTGTTTTACAGCAAATGGAAGGAGTAAAATAAAGGGAACTAGGCCCACTTTGACATTTCCAAACTTTAATAGTCTCCTGACATTCCAGCCTTCTAGTCTAACATTTTGCACTTCTGTCTTTCATTAAAGAGAGTAGAACTTTGTCACCATATCCTAGATAAACATCCAGGTTACCACAGTTTTGAAGGACAAAAGTTCTCAGTGGTATCATATTCCAGGCACTGCTGCAAAGCAGGATAAAGATCCATGCTACAGAAATGGACTGTTTGTGAAGATAGTACCTGTGTCATCACAAAATTAACTGAAAGTTATGTTAATAATTAGTACTAAAATCTGCTTTTTTTCAGACAGTTTTTTAAAAACCTAACAAAAGAATTAAATATTAGTGTATTAAAACTTCCATATCTTTCATACAAAATAAAAGATTATTTCAGCAAACATAGAAGTACCCATATACTAGAGGTACAATTCTCATTTTAATAAAATAAGGAAAGCCGAGACTGTTGTTTCTTAAAGGTAGTTATAATTATTTTATTAATTTTAAAAATACCTTTTGCAGTTGACTAAGGAGTACAGACAAAGCAGAGTTCATTAATTTTTACTTCTGCTATATACATACTTCAAATATGTCTTCAGGGCAGGCAGTTTTATGCAGTGATTGAAACAGTGAAATAACAAGTTTAACACGGTGGATTAAATATATATGTTTGTCTCTCTTTCCTCCTCACATGCTACTTTAACAACAGAAAAGAATTTAAAATGGTACAAACCAACAAGCACACAGAGAACAGAGGATGACAATACTCTCAGGTGGAAGGTGAGAAGTTGGGAAGCTGGAAAGCTGAAGAATGAGTAACTGACTCACCAAAACTAAAGCTGAAACTTTGGTCTAGAAGGAGATGGGATAGTGGGGAGGGTGCAGAGAAGCCAATAAGAAGCAAGGCCATTTGTGCTACAGAATCTCAAAAGGCTAGAAATGACTTCAAGGTAATCATTAAGGCCGAAATACAGTTAGCCTCAAACAGAAAGACTGGATGACATTTTTTAAGAGAAATACATTTAGACTCTCAGGCCCTCTTTCACCTGGTTGGATGGACTCCCTCCATACCCACAGAGATTGACTTTCTGGGGAGGCTCTGGACTTGGGGCTGTGAAATATAGCTGAGGACAGAGGTGAGGTCCAGTTATGATAGCCACAGAGGAGCTAATGATGGCAGAAAGGCCAAGACCTGGGCCTAGATTCCGATTAGGGAGACTCACCCAGGAGAGGAGTCAGCTCCCTGGAGGTGATGAGAAGTTTATTAGTCAGATAAATAACTTATCTAGAAAGTACAGTTTATAGTTACAAGGTTATAGAGTTATGGGGTAGCGGGAAGAGCAGCAGACAGGCCACACGCAGCATGGGGCATCGTAACTGACACTCATCAAAACAGGGCTGAGGAAGGGCGCCAGAAGTGAGGAGGATTTGCATGAACAAGAAAAGCTGCAAGTCAAGAGGGACTAGATATCTGGTCAGCATACAAGGGAGGGTCTCAGGGTCTGTTGAGTAAGGCAGAGACCTTGATCCTAAAACAAGAGTACAAGGTAGGAGACTGCTATCGGGGACACGGCAGAAGGGTGGCTATGCGAACTGGGACACAAGCCCAAGAGGATCTGGTAAGGCTGAACATGCTGGAGTCTCTAAGAACCTAGGAAACCAGAGCTCTTTAAATCTACTGAATGAGGACAGGACCCTTCTAGATCCCAAGACCAGCCAAACCCAAAAGCTGCCTCCACCAGAGGGAACAAGACAGGTTACATCTAAGCAACTGTGACTATCTGCTCATGGTCTTGACAGCTTTGATTAAGTCTGACAAGAAACCAGCTACACAGTCATATATTGTACAGCTGGTATCTAAATAGGGCTGCTTCCGACTGGCCAGCTCTAAGAAACTAAGCCTGAGAAAGTGGGTCCCAGACAAGGGCCATTCCTGACATTCTGGGTGTCACTTGAGCTTCAGGGTTAATAGTTCTAGATAAGGACTAAATTGTCCTATTTAAGCTTTCACTGATGCTGCTCTTAACAACTGGAAAGTTTAATAAAATTGTTTTCCAACCTCCAAGTATATCAAGCAAACTACATTTCACATACTTTTGACACCTTTATAGCACTTTAGCTTAGTACTTATAAATCAATAGAAAAAGGCCAGGTGTGGTGACTCATGCCTGTAATCCCAGCAATTTGGGAAGCAGAGGCGGGCAGATCACCTGAGGTCAGGAGTTTGAGACCAGCCTGGCCAACACGGCAAAACCCTGTCTCTACTAAAAATACAAAAATTAGCTGGGCATGGTGTTGCGCACCTGTAATCCCAGCTACTTGAAAGGCTGAGGCAGGAGAATTGCGGGGAGGGGAGGGGAGAGGAGGGGAGAGGAGGGGAAGAAAGAAACTTTCTGGTGTAGAGTCACAGAGTGCAGTGTAGTATATTCTTTTCTAACTATTCCATTCTTCTGCCACTCTGGTTGATAACCACATAAAATCATAGAAAATAATGACACCTAGTGTCCAAAAATATTACTCTTCTTAGAATATAAACACAGATGGAAGAACGTGGTAATAAGCTTGCACATCTTCACAGAAAATGAGTAAATAAAAGCTAATTTTTCCTTACTCCACTAACAACAGAGAGGATTTTCCCACCATCTTCCGTCAAGCCTGCAATGCAGGGTCAGGTTCCTTGTAAACAGAAAGTCAGTGCAAAGGCTGTTACAGCCTCACAGAGGTGGCAGCAGGCATGAGCAGAAACACAGCCCCAACATCAAAACCCAAACAGAAGAGACCCACCATCAACTCGGCGCCTGTTTCTTTTTTCCAGCCCTGGTGATAAAATACAACACATTTTTAGATACCCGGTAAAATAGGGTCACTAGTAACTTCTTTTAAATGAAGTTTCAAAATGACTTAATCTATCTCTCTTTACTACCAGGCCTGTCAGTGAGGTCACTGTGCAGTTTTTTTCTAACGGAAGCTGGACTCACCTCTGCTATCCTTTTCTTCAGGTTCTCCTTTCCCATGTACGAAGCCTGCAGGGAGATGACACTCTCTTCTTTTTGAATCAAAGTTGTCAAGATGCTTTTAAAATTCTGATATTGTTTTAAGAGCTCCAAAACTCTTCCACATTGTTCAAGACTATGAATAGAAAAATATACAATAGCTAAATGTCCAAAAATAGCAAAACCATTCTTTCTCTTTGCAAGTATACCACATAAATGATGAATAAGGCGTAAAAGACTTTTCCTCTTGATGTGATTCTTAATATTTTTTACCAATTTAACCTAAGAATGATGGCACATCAATATATCTGGCAAGTAGATGGCATAATCTCTGATTAGTACTGTCACTAGGTGAACATTAAAAAGTTACCAGATGTAAGGTCTACAAAGAAACACAGGATTCATCACCCTAAGGAATCAGCATCTCAATTTCATCATTAACCAAAAGACATCTCAGAAAACAGAGCCGCCTTAACGTAACTCTGGCAGATTATTTCAGTATCAATTCAGCAAGTCACAGGTTGTTTCTGTATCTATTCTTTTTTTTTTTTGAGACAGAGTCTTGCTCTCTCACCCAGACTGGAGTGCAGGGGTGCAATCTTGACTCACTGCAACCTCCGCCTCCTGGATTCAAGCAATTCTCCTGCCTCAGCCTCCTGAGTAGCTGGGATTACAGGTAAATGTCACCATGCCTGGCTAATTTTTGTATTTTTAGTAGAGACGGGGTTTTATCATGTTGGCCAGGCTGCTCTTGAACTCCTGACCTCAGGTGATCCGCCTGCCTTGGCCTCCCAAAGTGCTGGAATTATATATAGGTGTGAACCACCATGCCTGGCCTTTTATATATCTAATCTATTCATTCTGGATTTAGTCCTTTTTAAAACGTAAGGCAGTGAGACAATGTGGCAGTTAGGACACCTGGTTTCTACTACAGCTGGGCACTGCTTAGTCTGAGACTCTGGATAAGTTACTTTAGCCTCTTTGAATCTCAATTCTTTCCTCAGTAAAGTCAGAGGGTAGACTAGATCAAATACCACATACAGGGTTCATCTTGACTCCTGTACACTCAGGTTCCAGTAGGAAACAGGAGGTGTACCCCAGTGGAATTCTGAAGATTACGAAAATTTTTGCAACTAGCCCTGACTCTGCAGGAAACACAGCAGTTATTGACAGGCAACATCTCCCATTCAAGTAGGCGCGTGGGGTAAAGTAATGCTCCCAATTCCCAAAGATGCCTGGGCCTAATCCCTGGATCTTGTGAATGTTACCTTACAGGTTACCTCACAAGGCAAAAGGGACTTTGCAGAAGTGATTAAGCTAAGAATCTTAAACTACAGAGATTATCCAGGATTGCCCGTGTGGGCCTGGTGTAATCATAAGGGTCCTTCTGGGAGGGAGGCAGGGAGAGGTGTCAAAGGAGACGTGATGACAGAACAGAGGGCAGAGAGAGATTTGAAGATCCTGCACTGCTGCTTTAAAGATGGAGGAGGGGGACACAGGCCAAAGAATGTAGCAGGAGGCCTCTAGAATATGGAAAAGGCAAGGAAATGAATCTTGCCTAGTGCCTCCAGAAGGAACACAGCTTGATTTTTTTTTTTTTTTTTTTTTTGAGACAGGATCTCGCTCTGAAGTACAGTGGTGCTATCTCGGTTCGCTGAAACCTCAATCTCCCAGGCTCAAGTGATGTTCCCACCTCAGCCTCCTGAGTAGCTGGGACTACAGGCACCTGCAAGCATGCAGGTTAATTTTTTTATATTTTTTTAGAGATGGGGTTTCGCCGTATTGGCCAGGTTGGTCTCGAACTCCTGACCTCAAGTGATCCGGCCACCCCAGCCTTCCAAAGTGTTGGGATTACAGGCATGAGCTACCATGTCTGGCCAATTTTTTTATGTTTTGTAGAGATGGGGTTTCACCATGTTGGCCAGGCTGGTCTCAAACATGTAGGCTCAAGCAATCCTCTCACTTCAGCTTCACGAAGTGCTGGGATTACAGGTGTGAGCCACCTCATGCAGCCTATTTTACCACTTGTGACCTCCAGAAGCATAAGGTAATAAATCCATGTTCTTTTTAAGCCACTAAGTTCGTGGTGATTTGTTTGATGATTTACAGCAATAGGAAACCAACCCAGTTGGGATGGTAATGAGCATAAACACACCATATTGTGTATGTGTTATGCTTCATGGAGAACCTCTTTGCTGCACTCTGGCTATAATTACAATTCTAGGTCTTGTCCCAGACACTGGCCCTGTGAACTCCAGTGGGAAATCCTTAGGTTTGCCCTCCTTTGGGTCCACGGAGACGTGTTTTCAACCCAGCAGTTTGAAAAAGTTAATTGTGCTACAGACAATTTTTCAGATTCAAGAGGGATTCTTTTTTTCCTTACCATTCGGTGACCAAGGCTTTGGCATTCTCCCACAAGAGTACTGTATTTTGGCACTGCTGATTCACGGTTTTTTCTCTGCCGTCTTTGAAGTGTGGAAGAGAATTAGCCATTCCTTGTAAATGTCTCTTCTCTTCTTCATATTCATCTAGAACCTTATCCAGTCTGATTAATGATTTTTTCCTTGATTATGAATGAGAAAAAAGTTTGATAGCCAACTGTTAACCACTGATTCAACACAAATATGGGTAACCTGGGGAGGCACAGTAACCTTAATTTGTCCTCATGAGGTTAATGCCAATATTACACATTCCTGTTACAGAGTTCGGGAGGCTCTTTGCATTTCCAGAATTTTTCTGATTTTTTTTTTTTTTTGGTCTTATTTTGTTTTTCTTGTCTCACTTTGTCACCTATGCTGAGTGCAGTGGCACAATCTCAGCTCACTGCAGCCTCAACCTCCTAGGCTCAAGTGATCTTCTTCCCACCTCAGTCTCCTGAATAGCTGGTACCACACATGCACACCACCATGCCTGGCTAATTTTTTATTTTTTGTAGAGATGGGGTCTCACTATGTTGCCCAGGCTTGTCTCAAACTCCTGGACTCAAGCAATCCTCCTGGCTCAGCTTCCCAAAGTGCTGGGATTACAGGTGTGAGCTACTGTGCCTGGCTGCATTTCCAGAATATTAATTTGGTGCTTTAAATAAATATAATAAATATACACAACCATTAGCAGTAACATGTTTCTGTGATGAAGAAACATGAGAGGAAAGAGAGAGAAACATACACACATGAGAGGAAAGAGAGAGACACAAAGCGCATATGTGTGCTTATGTAGGGGCAAGACAGCATGATATGGCAGAAGAGGAGAAGGTGAATGACCAAGAACTACAGGATCCTAAGAAGGATGGGGTGGCCAAGGAGAAAGGAAAAGACAAGAGAAATCTTGCACTTCTCCTTTATGTACAAAAAGCTCTCCCAATCAAAAAGGAGTTATTTAAGGATAAAGTAATACTGAAGGGATTAACACCATTCACCTAAATCTAAATTGCTAAACTGCTCACAGCCTCTACTTCCTAGCCTCCAATTTTCTCTTCAATTCACTCCCATAAGGTTTTCATTCTCTACTGCCTACTGTAACAGCTGGCCTCCACATTGCAAAATCCCTGTTCCACTCTCAATCTTCACCTCACTTCACTAATCAGCAGCATTTGACACTTGGTCATTTCCTCCTTGTTGAGATGCCTTCTTCAGGTAGCCCCAGAAGTCTCTTGATTTTCCTCCTACTATACTGGCCTCTCCGTTCTCAGTTTCTTCAGCTGGTTCCCCCTCATCTCCCTGATCCCTCAATACGGAGTGCCCAGAGTATGGATCCAACTTGGACCTCTTCTCTTGTTTATCTAAACTCACTCCCCTCAGAAATTTCATCCAATCTCATAGCTTTAAACAGCCTTGTAAAACAATGAAAACTCTCAAATATACACCTTTAGCCCAGACCTCTCTCCTGATTCCTAAAGCCATCTATTTTTACGTGTCTTATTGATATTACTGCTTGAATGTCTAGGATATCTTGAATATATCATTTCTAAAACTGAGCACACCCAATCTTTCATTCAATACTGAAAAATTTCATCCAAGACTGATAAACTTTAGTCTTTTTCATCTCAGTTAATGGTAACTCAGTTCTTACTCACTGCTCAAGTTACCATTGACACAACGGATAATGAGAGGCAAGAGCACCTGAACCCAGAGGAAGATTCCAATGTTTGTTGGAAGCATTCTTGACCCCAATATCTCTTTTACACCCCATGTCCATGTGTCAATAAATCATCTGTTCTCTATCTTCAAACTATATACAGAATCTCAACACTTTCTACCACATTACCACTGGATCATGCCAGCTTCATCCTTGCCAGGGATTACAATAGGTCAAACCAGACTTCCCATGTCTTCTCTCAACTCCTACAGTCTATTTTCAACACATCAGCCAGACACAACAGGTTATGATGAAAACCAACACATTTCCCTCTGTTTAGAACCCTGCTATGACTTCCCATGTCACTAGAAGAACAAGCCAAAGTCATCAAACAGCCTAAAAGTTCCTGCATGAGCTAAGCTACATCTCCCCCTCACTACTGCACCTTCTCACCTCCTTGCCACATCTCTAAAAACACAACCGACCTTTGTACCTACTGCTCTCTCTGCCTAGAAGGCTATTCCTTCAGGTTCGAGTGGCTTGCTCTTTCCTCTCATCTGATGCCAAGGCCACCTTCTCAGTGAGACCTTCCCTGATTATCCTGTTCAGTAGCAATCCCTTCCACCTTAAATAGAATTTCTCCTCCTCTCCTCTCCTCCACTCCCCTCCCCTCCCCTCCCCTCTCCTCTCCTCTCCTTTTCTTTGAGACAGGGTCTTACTGTGTCACCCAGGATGGAGGGCAGTGGTACAATCGCATGCAGTGGTGGGATTCCCTAAGAATGAAAGTTTCATTGAGCCTGAGGGTGTGGGGCATTTCAGAGGGAAAGGCACACTTGACTACACTGAGGGCTTGGTCATCAAAAGACCCTTGAGAGACCACTGAGCCTGAGGAACTAAAGGTGGGCAGAGGAGGAGATAGAAAGTGAGACAGATTTAGAAAGGGGGGAAGAGGCCAGGCACGTAAGAGGAAGAGGCCAGGCTCACGCCTATAATCCCAGCACTTTGGGAGGTCAAAGGGGGTGGATCACCTGAGGTCAGGAGTTCGAGACCAGCCTGGTCAACATGGTAAAACCCCGTCTCTACTAAAAATAGAAAAATTAGCCAGGCATGGTGGCGCAACCCTATAATCCCAGCTACTAGTGGGGCTGAGATAGGAGAATCGCCTAAACCTGGGAGGCAGAGGTTGTAGTGAGCCGAAATCGTACCACTGTGCCCCAGCTTGGGCAAGGCTCTGTCTCAAAAACAAAAAAACAAAAAAACACAACAGTGGCTCACGCATGTAATCCCAGCACTTTAGGACACTGAGGCAGGTAGATCATGAGGTCAGGAGATTGAGACCATTCTGGCCAACATAGTGAAACTCCGTCCCTACTAAAATACAAAAAAAAAAAAAAAATTAGCCGGGCGTGGTGGCATGTACCTGTAGTCCCAGCTACTCGAGAGGCTGAGGCAGGGCAATCACTTGAACCCGGGAAGTTGCAGTGCGCCAAGATCATGCCACTGCACTCCAGCCTGGTGACAGAGCAAGACTCCATTGAAAGAAAGGAGGAGAGGGGAGGGGAGGGGAGAGGAGTGGAGGGGAGCGAAGCAGAGCGGAGAGGAGAGGAGCGAAGAGGAGAGGAGAGGGAAAGAATTCCACAAAAGCGACTCTTGCTAACATTTTAGCTTTTGGAATTTGAAGGCCCTACTCCAAATGCTGGAATTAAAATGGCAGCAGGTATATAGAAGGCTGCCAACCTCAGTCTACTGCAACTCTGCTCCATCTCCAGAATCAACACGAACTTTAGATTGCCTCTTAAATTCAGTCTCCTGCCCTTCCACTCAGTTCCCACCCTAATCCTGCCGGGAGGAGGAGGAGACCAAATAACTAAGAAAGCAGCAGGGACAAGATGTGGCACATGCATCTTCCACCACTGGTTTCATTAATATCACATGCATGGAGTCTGCCAGTCATCCGTCCTGAGGAGAACTCCACAGTAAACAGACAGAAGTACAAGGGAATCGGTAGTAACTCATGTACAGTACTTTATGCATATCTGACTTCACCACTTCTTTGTCCATAAGACACACTCTAAAGAGGAAAGAAAAATTATGCCACGTTTTGTACAGGTACAATACCAACAAAAAGGAAGTTTGCCTGAAAAGTCTACAGAAAAGAATGCTGAACACTGAATACAGTGGGATGGAATAGAAGCAGAAAGACATAGGAAGAATATCTTTCACCTAATAGAGGTGAAAATACAGAAAGGTGCTAGTCATCTTGGATGGAAATGGATGGACAATACTTACCGATGTTTCACAGCGGGAACAGTAGGATCCTTAAGACCAATTTTACTGATTTGACTCTGCACATCTTGAATATTTTTACGGAGTTCATTATTTTTGAAGATACAAGCCTCTAGTAATCTGTTTTCCTCAGCGAATTCCTCCTGTACCCCACAGCCATGTGTCTCAGGTAACTTTACTGATAAAGCACCAAGAAGGTTTTCACAGGAGGTGTCTTCACCCAATTCAGCATCTTTAAAGCTCATATCAAGCATCTTCAAACGTTTATCCAAATGTTTGGCCTTGTCTTTCATCAGATGAATTTCTCCCTCTTTATTTTTCACTGTCAAAGTATTTTCTTGTGCCACCTGTGTATCTGAGGCTGAGAGGTCTATAAAGGGCTCAGCAGAGAGTTTAGCTGTTCTGAGAGATGCCAAAAAGTCTTCCAGAGCTTTCAGAGTATCTTCACTCCTCTGCACCTTGTGGTTCATTTCTTCAAATTGTGTTTTGTACTTCAGTATAATATTCTGCATTGCATGTAGATCAAATGGGTGTAATTCCTTTAATATAAAGTTGCCTGGCTCTTCTAAGCGGTTACATATTTCAATCTGTTTTGCAGTAGAATCTTGGATATTCTAAAATAAAGATAAGAAAAGCTAAAAAACTGAGGTGGAAAAAAGAAAGACTGCTTGTAAGAAACCAGCCCCAAACTGCATGACTAGATTTGATCTAGAAAAATGCGTTTCAGTTTAACAAAAGGTGACAGTTTCTACCTAAGGAAACATTTTAATTACAAATGATCAGATGTCCCAGCTGATGTTTCAATCCCAAAAAGAAAACAAGCACATAAATCTATTGCTTCAAAGCAAATAATCAGATATTAAACTGTTCAGAAAACAATTTTATAATCTGAAAAATAAACAAATATTTTTATTTAAGATGGCATTTAGAATAAGAAAACAGTAGAATATGGCATTTAAGCATGAGTCTAGTATATTTAGGAATTCAGTTACTGAAGAAGGCATTCATAAACAAGGTTTCCTTTGAATTCAAAGAAAATACCTCATTATGTACTCCATGGTACCTACCTCCAAATTTGTAAGGAATTAAAGAGTTAAGAAATAAAAAACAAGTCTAAATTACTGAAAAAAAATTTGTCGTGACTTATACTCTTAATCTATGCTATGACGAATAATTAAAAATCCATAAAGATTTATAAATCTCAGAAGACTTGATTATTCTGTAAATCACTGTGAGAACTTACATACTTACCCTTAGGTGTTGATAAATGCCATCAGCATCAATGAGATGAAATCCCTGGATGGCCATTTTATGGAGAGGCAGGTCGGAGCCACAGAGAAGAAGTGATGCCTTCTCCACAGGTAACACAAGCTGCAGTGCTGTCTCTAAAGATTCCATCCTGGGTGCAAGGTAAACCAGACATGAGGGGAAAACACAGCAGAAAGATATCCTATAAAACTGATTAACACAATTACTGAACTAAGAACAGAAAATAATTATCCAATAAATAGACATACAATGATGTATACACATCATCACATTAATACCTAAACCCATTGATTCAAAATGCCAAAGAATGAATGGGTTGCTATATCCAAGTATTCTTTCATATGCTCATCCATCTATCCATTTATTCATTCATTCATTCAACATACATTTATTTAGTGAAAGGCAGCAGAGCTAGGTTAAAAATGACCCACTGGGCCAGACAACTCCAGCTGTTTCGGTATAATTAATGAATTCTCCTTTCACTCCAAAAAGCATCCCAATACCCAAGTATTCTTTTTTTTTTTCTTTTTGTATTTTTAGTAGAGACAGTGTTTCACCCTGTTGGCCAGGCTGGTCTCGAACTCCTGACCTCAAGTGATCTGCCTGCCTTGGCCTCCCAAAGTGCTGGGATTATGGGCAGAAGCCACCGTGCCTGGCCCCAAAGTATTCTTAGCAGGGTAATATATACCACACTGAATGGAAAATTATAAAACATACTAAGCCTTTCTCTCTCTTTTGAAATAAAAACAGAATTGTAACTTAACTTCACCTTGACAACTAAGAAACCTCATAATTACTTTAATTATGGAATAATCTGTTAAATTTCCATATTACAAATATAATGGGGTCCAAAGAATAGGCTCCACTGATAAGAAATTGAAATGTGGGACCATAGGTAAGTAATATATAGACTCTGAGCCTCAGTTTTTTCCTATATATAGAGGAATATATGCTGGGGGTACATATTCTATGTATACAAGGTCCTAATAACACTCTCATTTCAGAAATGAAGAGATTAATGCCCACAGAGTTTATGCGACTTGGTCAAATTCATGCCCAAAAGAGACAGTGGAAAGACTGTGGCCTTTGAACCCTGGCAGACCTTAAGTTCTACCAAGTTTCTAGGTAGCAGCGTGGCCTGGTTATATTATTAACATTTAACCTCTCGGAGTATCAGTTTCCTTATCAGAAAAATGCAATCATAATGGTAGCCTCTCTTACTGTTGTTGTGACATCCAAACAAAATAACATACTTAGTATAGCAATAGTCTTGCTTAAAATGGCATTACTGGATTTAGTGAGTTTATTAGATTCATAGTTAATAGATCTCAGAATTTTACCTGGTATTAAGAGCCATCTGAAGCTCTCTTTCTCTTTCCTTTAGTGTGTCTCTTTCCTTAATGATAAAAGGCTTCTTTATGTCACTCACATGATTTTCTAACTTCAATGAAATAATTTCAAACTCTTTCCAGCAAACATCAGTTTCCTTTTTTATGACCTAGATGGAACACATTAATCAATTTATCAACTAATGGGGTTAATAGGCACAATTATTCTGTTCTTAAAACATGAGACATTCACCAACTGTGGAGGCAAACACAATGTTTCACATGGAAATGTGTTTTAAAATATTTTCCAACCATCTACAAGTCAACTATCCTTTAGGGAACAATGACGTTAACTGTGCTCTCAGAGGACTCATTCAATGAAGTCAAGGGAGTCGACAAGGTGGCTTTCAAAGGTACCCAAACTCCCTTCCCCTAAGGTAATTACCCAGAATACAATTCAGAAAAATACAGATACATGTAAGAACAGATATTCTGTTTTCTCTGGATAGGAAATCTTTGTTACCTTCTAAACTAAAAGAAAACTAGAGTGAACCAAAACTATTTCTATATAAATAAGAAGTAAATTAAATTAATTTATGGTTTATGATTAACATCTATAATTCTATAGTATTCCAGCTCCTTATCTTGATTCTTTTTTTTCAGTAAGGCATTGCTATATACTACTACTGACAGATCAGCAACCAGCAGTATAATTTGTTCTTCACTTTACCAAAGATTAGTATGGTTTTTCTAACCAACTCATTATTCAGTCACTGGAGAAATGTCTCAAGACAGTTTCTTAATTGTGATGAAACATGCTAAATCCATCACTTGAGCAACAGGGATTTTAACATATAAATTTTGCTTATTCAGATGAAAAATAGAGAGCAGTCAGATGGTAGAGTGTGACTGAGACCTGGTATAATAAAATAAAAGAAACTAGAAGTGGAAGGATGTTGTAGGAACTACCCATGGCCCTCCATCTGGGAGGGCTCCCTCTAATGCACTCAGGGTGGGCATCAAGAATGCAAGGCAATGCACAGATCATCTTCAAACTAGGAAAGATATTATTTGTAGAAGTTGTGATTTGTGTGCCAACTACTAATAGATTGCTTCTTTCTGTTGTTTCTGAGTCACCTGCAATAACTTCCACTGAAGGCTTTTTAGGAGGAGAATCCATCATTTAGAGTGAAAACTCCCTCCACTGCCTACCCCTAAATGCCCAACATCAGACAGTGAACAATCACTGTACAGCAATTTTAAACAATGTGATCATTTGGTAAAGATGAAGGACTGAAACAAACATTCAGAGTCACCGGCTGGTTAACTTTGGAGCAACCCAGGAGCAGGATGAAATTCCCTTCAAAAACACATTGTTTTTGATCAATTCCCTTGAAGTTTGAAGCACAAAAAGAAATAAATACACAAAAACTCTTCAAGCCACAATATTTGGAGTACCAGATTAGAGTATAAGCAGTAAATTAAGACCCTAAACCAAAGTCTTTCCTGGGGTTGGTACTTGAAAGAAAATCACTTTATAATAGGGTGACATTAGAAATGCAACCCAGCAAAGAGAGTTCTTTGGAAACATTTGGCGTATGTGACCTCAACAGAAAAGGGGATGTCCCGACTCACAGTGGTACTATTTTCTAATAAACAAGATAACCAGAGAAATAATATTTTTGATAATTACCTGTAAATCTGTCAGTTTGGCTTGCAGACAAGAACTACTCCTGTCCTCTTCACTAGAGAAATCAGAAGTAACCCTGAATTTGTTGTTTTGCAGGTGGTGTTCAAGAATATCTCTGTATGTATCATACCTGGGCAAAATGAAATGCAACATCACAATAGTTAATTTTTAAAATAACACAGGCCAAGCGCAGTGGCTCGCACTTGTAATCCTAGCACTTTGGGAGGCCAAGGCGGGTGGATTGCCTGAAGTCAGGAGTTCGAGACCAGCCTGGCCAACATGGCGAAACCTCATCTCTACTAAAACTACAAAAAATTAGCTGGGCGTGGTGGCAGGTGCCTATAATCTCAGCTACTCAGGAGGCTGAGGCAGGAGAATCACTTGATCCTGGGAGGCGGAGGTTGCAGCAAGCCGAGATGGTACCACTACATTCCAGCCTGGGCAACAGAATGAGACTCTGTCCCAAAAATATAAAAATAAAATAACACAAAGATAAACAAAAAACAAACAAAAAAATAAGAAAAATAAAATAATACAAAGAAATATTTAAAAATTACTGTCAACTACATGTGAGGAAATACCATGAAATTTCTGTCTAAGTTACTGGACCACATGCAAAATGATGACTAACTGAAAATAAAATTTTTAAAAAGTATAACATGTTTGCATTGATGAAAGACTTTTGGTGGATTTTCCAGTTGTTTAAAAAGAGTTTACCTCTCTAGTAAACTATTTACAGATGCACTGTAATCCTTTTCCATAATGCTTCCTGTTTGTGGAGGCTTTAACTCTGATGCCAAGTTAAACTTCATAGTGGCTTCCATTGCCTAAGGGAATATGCAAAATAGTAAACAAAATATCTTAAACATACTTAATTATCTGGAAAAGATAAATGCTTTATGTTCAAAAATAAATCATTGATTCTTTATACCTCAAACGAGGAGATAATACAATTTCTCTGGGATGTCTCAGCTCAGAGAACAGTCTTTCCGTAGGACAGAGGGGAGCTGCACCTTCTAATTGGTATGGCAGCATGGTAAAGGAAGACTCCCAGCCCCAAAATGCTATTTCTGCCTGAGACTCCATACTCATAGTCAAAAGTAGACAGAAGCCTACCATGCAGGAGCAGACCTCCAAAAACAAATCCGCCTCACCTCATTCCTTCCTCCACATGTTCTGATTGGCAGTCTGGACTACAATATACAGTAAATATCAAATTATCTAGACTTTAGGAATTTAGAAAATTCAATTCCCGCAGAAAATGAAATATATTATAATGCAACAGAAAAGGCAAATGATAAATGAACTTGTTCATCTCAATGAAATGGAAACATCTATACAGATCAAACTCAACCTCTTCTACCCTCAATAACAATGTACACAGATAATCGGTATTCATAATGGTTCAAAAGGGTCTCTGCTAGAAAGAACTATTTGTGTACTCAGAGGAAGATCAGGTTATGCTCGCTATAGCTTTGGTTAGCTGCATTCTCATTTGAAAATCAGTCTTTTGCATTGTGTAAGTGGAAATTCTCCATTGAGAAAAACAATCGGATAATTATAACCAACACCTAATTAATGAGAAGTGAATTTATGGTACACTTGGTCTTTTACATTGGGTTTACTTCTAAAACACATTATCCACATTTAACACCTTTTCAGTTGATGGCTGATTATCTGATTTTGCAAATGGTGCCTCACTGTGGGAATCCCCTCCTCTATTCTCAGATGTGGAGATGGTCCCCCTAGAAAGGAATCAAAATTGCGTGTTTAAAAGAGAGCAAGAAATATGAAACCTAAACAAGCATGACTAACGCTTAATGTCATCTAACTGTGCAAAAGGCTTCGTTTTATCCTGAAGGGTGGCTATTCTTATGAAGTACTAACTCGTTTTTCGACGTGCCTCCCACTGTGGGCTGCAGTGTCATATGAATCTCGGAAGCACATTTCAGAAGTCTTTCTATCTTTTGTTCATAATCTTTGAGTAGTCTCTTCACTTCTTGTTGACTCTTCTGTGAAGGCAGCTCTTCACACAGCTCCCTCAGGACTTCCATGTGGTGATTAAGCTGGTACAGGCAGCCTTCCTCAGAAAAGCAGGCCTAATTGAAGAAATAAAGCAGGAAATGTGCTTCAGATGAGTTTACATGATTATTCCATAAGGACTAGAAACTAACAGATGTGTGTGGTTTTAACAATGCGTTCTTGTATAGCACCATCTACGTGCTATAACAATAGGCGCTGGAGAAAAAAAGATGAGGGAGTCAGCCCTAAAGGGGTTTTCAGTTCAGTAACCTAGACACACAAAGAACCAGCATAGAGTGTGCTAAGTGTTATGATAGAGCCTATGTGCCTGAAGGAGTCAGAGAAAGCCTGCCTCACAAGAGGGAAGCATCTGAACTATATGTGGAAGAAAGGACAAATTCTCCAAGTAAAAGGGGAGAGAGGCTATTGCTAGCAGAAGGACCACCAAGAGGACGAAAACCACGAAGATAATGAAAAGCATTAGATGTCTCAAAGGACCAGTACTCCCGTGGGGCTGGACTGCACAGCACAGGAGGGATGCTAAAGGGGTTTCCTGGGCCAGGCTATGAAGGAACTAAGTGGCCTTCTAAAATGTCTGGAATTGTCCTGGGGGTATGGCGAACTGGCGACGTAAGATTTGTGGCTCAAAAGGACAACTCTGCTGCTGGTATGGAAGATGAGATGAAGCAACCATCATCATTCTGAGAAAAGAACCCTGGCTTAGATAACTGGCAACACTACTGGAAAGGAAGAAGCTGTTCTGAAGAATACCAGATGGGGTTTGGCAACAGATTTAATTAAGCCTGAGTGGAAAGGAAGGGAGGAAGGAGAGGAAGGGCGTCATGAGACAGCAATGCCATTCATTACCAGGAGGCAGAATACAAAATGAACCTTTGAGAGGAGATATTATTGGTTCAGTTTTGAGCTCGCTGAATTTGAGTTCTCCGAAAAACACTGGTGGTATCTACTAGTCAGTGAGAAATAGAACATAGAATTCAGGTGAAACCACTCAGCTGGAGAGAAAAATTGACGCACTATCATTGCAGAGAAGGCAGGTCAAACCCCAGAGTGCATAAAATCGCCTAAGGGAAGCATGAAATTAGCCAAAAGTGGAGGTGGAGACCCCCTTCTTCAAAAGCAAAACACTAAGATAATAGAATAAAAAGGAATATTTGTGAAGACACTAAAAAGAACTCACTGCAAATTATATATTGCTATGTATTTACATATCTACATCTATATTTATATATATCTACATAGATAGATAGATAGACAGATGATAGATAGATAGATAGATATAGAATTATATAAAGCAAGAGAGACTGACAGTGGGAGAGCCATAGCAGTAGAAACTTAAAAAGAAACGAAAAAAAGGGTCAGAAATGTCACATACATAAAAGCAATCAAATAGGATGGAGACCAAAAAAAGATCATGAGATTTGCCCTAGCTGCTTTATACCCTGATTTGCTCGTTTTCTCAAAAGCTGTGCTTCTGAGGACACTGTATACTGACAAAAGCCAACTATGGGTACTTTAGTAACAGTTGACACATTTGTGACCAGAGTCTGAGGACAGGAGCCATTGAGACACATCAAGGGAAATCATAAAATATTAACTCAGTGCCGAATTTTCTCACTTCTAAAAAGTAAGAAGCACAGGCTCTGTGAAGCACAGAAGTGATCATCCCCAGGGGAGAGGAGGGCTGGGTAATTTTCAAGTTTCATCCTAGACTAAAGATACACACAACACACAACCATTTAAGATAAACCCCAAAATGATGACGAAATTTAAGTGGAAACACGTTATTGTACCTCATGTTCTTTGATGAGACCCTTGGTCCTTCCTCTACGGATAAGTTTCTTTTCTTTATTTATTTGCTTTTCAAGTTTTAAAATATTGTCACTAAGCTTCCCTTTTTCAATATCTATTTTCAGTTGTTGAACATATAAAGACAGTTCATGATGAAGAGACTGCAAAAAAAAAAGGGGGGGGAATATATTAACCACGGGAACAAAATATACAAAAAAGTATTTATAGTAACATTAAATACATGTGTAGTGACAAAAGGACAGAAACAAAGCTTAAGTGCCATTCTGATTCATCCATATATTTTGGGGGGAGATGTTTTAAAACATCCCAGGCCCATAAACATGGGTTTTTTTTTTCTAACTAGAAATGTATTTTAGCTGTGAAAGGCACTGTTAAGAAAATGAAAAGACAAGCTACAGACTGAGGGAAACTGTATGCAAACAGATAACTGAGCCCATGGAGACATAAGTAAATGTAATGTGTATCCTGGATGAGATTCTAGAACAGACAGAAAGAACATCTGGGGAAAACTGTGAAAAGGTCAATAAAGTGCAAACTTTAGGTAATAATAATGTATCAACCTGTCAGAGTAAACTGCTAGAAAAAACAATGTATTAACATTGACCCAGTAATTGTATCAACGATACTATACTAATGTAAGATGCTGATAACAGAGGAATCTGGGCATGGGGTACACTGGAACTCTCTGCACCATCTTTACAGTAATTCTGTAAATCTAAAACTATTTTAAAGTAAAAAAAAGTTTATTTTAAAACGAGTTTTAGGAGGATCCTTAACAGTACATATTCAATCCTCTTACACATAGAAATATAGACACATACATTTTAATTATCATATTAATTACACATTTCAATATTATCATTTAATATTAATTGCCATTAATTATCAGAGCACAATCTCAGTGGTAGATGCTTTCTACAAATCATTGCATCAATTCCGCCCAGTAGGTGGTGTTATCTCATTTTTATCAGGGAGGCTCCTCAAAGTTAACTACCTTGCTCAGCGTCATAGCTGCTGAATCCAGGTTTGTCTGCCACCAAAGCCTAGACCTATTCTGCTATGAAACTCTGTATGAACCCTGGGACTGCAGCCTGCAGGGACCAGCCCACCGGTGATACAGCGTAGGCAGGAAAACCCCAGGAATGGCTCTGACAACCGACAGCCCAGGACCAGACATATAAAAACGTAAGTGCAGTGACATATGCATGTTCTTACCTCCCACTTGGCACACACATCTCTACTCTTTTCTTCTAAAGACATCTTTATGTCCTCGGTTACATTATTTTTCAGTTCTTCAACAGCTTTCAAATACTTGGCCAGACTCTTTGTATTATAAATTATTAGTGCTTCCTAAAGAAAAAAAAATGCAAACGAGATCATAGAAACCTCATTCTAATTCTACTGCCAAATCCTCAAAGCTAATTTTGGTATGTCTTTAACTGGTAAAGTAGGAAGGGGCTCCCTGAAGAACATCTGAAGATTTATAGGAGACTTCTCTTTGTAAATTGAGGTTGCTAGCCCTTTGGCATCTCTTGAATTCTTTTCAAAAGAGTGCCAAAATATTTATTATTCAAATGTAGTTACACATGAGGCCCAGATTAAGATACCCCCATGATATTCAAAATGATTTTTGTTACCCCATTGATAAGTAATTATAAAGTTCACTGTACAGGTTTAATAAGCCACTGGTTAAGTTTCCTCTGAAGTTCTTAAGTATTGAGCAGACAACCATACTTCAGAAGCAATATAACATGAAGTCTACCAGTTTTGTTTTGTTTTTTGTTTTGAGATAAGTTCTCGATCTGTCACCTAGGCTGAAGTGCAGTGGCACAATCACAGCTCACTGAAACCTCAAACTTCTGGGCTCAAGCAAGCCTCCCACCTCAGCCTCCCAGAATGCTGGGATCACAGGTGTGAGCCACCGTACCCGGCCAAGACAAAATTTATAGAAAGGTTAACTATCGTGCATAAGCAGTTAGCTGAAAGGAGGCCAATTTGTTTCACCATCAACTTCAAAGTTTTGCCCAGGGCCACTCATGTTGGCAGTCTCTCCCCAGCAGTACACAAGGATGGGAACAGCCCTGACAGGCATTTGTCTGCTCCTAACCTGACATACTCTACAGGAGCAGAAACACGGCCTAGGTAACTAGTGAATGACAGAACAAAAAAACAGGTCGGGGCCTGTGTGTGAAAAAGGCCCCTACAGGAGAGAGAAGATGAAAGTCATTCTCAGGGAGAAGCCAAGCAGGGTGGGAATTCGCTCATTCACTCATTACACATGTTTATGGACTGGCTGCAGGTAAGGCACAATGTTGAGCTCCAGGGCCCTCCTCCGAGGCGTCCTGGAGGACTGCTAGATTTATGACCTGGGGAGACACCTTTACCCTGTATGCTAGTCATAGCTGGGAGCTCCCACTGCCCGTGTGTGCATGCCTACCAGGACAGGGATCTTGCTTCTGCTGTGAAAGTGTACCCACTTGACTAAATGCCATTGGCAAAATGGGGGAAAACCAAAAGGAAGATGCTCAGGGAGAGGAAAATGGTGTGAGAACTGACACCTCCAGCCCTTCTCTGGTAAATGCTGAGTATGAATGAACAAAAGAGCTGGTATTACTCCACCTCTCCCATTTGCTCCAAGGCACAGGCATTTAGCTTTGCTTCTAATTCCCCCAGCACCTCCCACCATGTCAATTAATAGTGAGTCTCTGGTTTGGTGACATCTTAAGCTGCAACCTCAGCCTATCAAACCATAAAAATTAACCTGAAACTGTCTCTATAAAAAACACTATTAGGTCTTTAACTACAGATAAGCATGTTTCAAAGTTTTTTAATAATAATGGTATTTTTTTACATTCAGAGAATGTATGCAAAGTAATTTCATATGCCTTATTTTCACTTAAAGTCTCACAACAAATCTGACAGGTGGATAGGGCTGGAATTATTACACCAATTTTACAAATTAAAAAGCCAGAGAAATTAAATTCTTGTTCAATGTCATAGAGTCAGCTGCACTCTTTACACCATATCACTGAGTACATTCAGCAGATCCACAATAAAATTTGAATTAAAAAATTCTATACTTCAATACTTACATTTAGTAACCTCAGGGGAACGATATATAATACTGGGAAATTCTTTTTAAGTTATAGTAACTCAGTATATAATTACAGTGAAGGAAACATCTTGATTTCAAACAAGATAGGCAGTTAACAATAAATGTCTTACATTTGATGGTTGAAAAGATTCCCACCTTGTATTTTGAAATGAGTTGACCGGGGCGCTCTCTTTGCCCCAGTAACTGCTGAGCCCTCGTCATATATGATTCAAGTTCCTTCTGGGATTCTTCCATCTTCAGCCTGATGTCCAATTCTGGTGAAACGTCGGTTGAGTTCTTCAATGCTGCAACAAGTTTTACCACATTGATCTTGAAGAAAAAAAATTCTCAAATTAACACAGGGACCAATTCTTAATAAATTCTTAAGTTAACAAATACTTTGACTACTTGTTATTTTCCCACTAGACAAAGATATTTAGATATCTATCTAAATCATGATAAATCTATCTAAATTATGATAAATCTATCTAAACGTAGATATCTATCTAAATTATGATACTTATATACTATGATACTTATATTTTCCGACATGCTCTAAATTATAAAGAAATAAAACATAAAGCAAAAGTAATATTTTACGAAACGTTTCCAAGCTACAGGGCTATCACCCCCCTTCACTGCCCACCCAGTGACCCCTCGGTTTTAGAGAACAGAATTACTAAGTAGCGAATATTAAAGAGAGACCTGGACTTTCTCTTTAGCTTCTTGAATCTTTGCCTGAAGCCCAGTTGTGAGAACATGTTGAAAGGACTCCTGGCTTGAAATATTTTGTATATCCATTTGTAACGTATCTTCAGTTCTTGCCATAAGCTCATCATACATAGAGCCTCTGGCAATAAGATGCTATTACAACAAATTGAAGTGAGATCACAATAAACATTCTTCTTATATGTTAAACATTAATCAAAACAATCTCAGGAAACCAAAAAAGTTCATTATTAATCCAAAATCCGGCAAATTTGCATTCTGAAAAATGATATTTTAAGGAGTCATTTTGAAAGTTCATATTGATACAATCAGATTCTGAACGTGTTTTATAGATTATAAAGTAAGCACTTCAATAAAATAAAGAATAAAAGTAATACAATGACAATAGAAAGAAAGTTGAGACAATGGTAATAAATCTTAAAATGAACTTGTTCCACGTCAAAGTAGTGAAGAGGAGAATTCAATAAATGTTACTGGAGAAAATAGCCATCAGAAAATAACCTTTATATATCATAACAGAAATAAATTCCAAATGGGTCAGAAATATGAAACCACAAAAAGAAGACATTATCCATAAAAACCAATCTGCAGCCAGGTGCAGTGACTCACGCCTGTAATCCTAGCACTTTGGGAAGCTGAAGCGGGCTGATCACCTGAGGTCAGGAGTTCAAGACCGCCCTGGCCAACATGGTGAAACCCCATCTCTACTAAAAATACAAAATTAGCTGGTCATGGTGGCACGCGCCTGTAATCCCAGTTACTCAGGAGACTGAGGCAGGAGAACTGCTTGAACCCAGGAGGCAGAGGTTGCAGTGAGCCAAGACTGTGCTCCTGAACTCCAGCCTGGGTGATAAGAGCAAAACTCCATCTCAAAAAATACAATAAAATAAATGAAATAAAATAAAACTGGCGGTGGCTCGTGCCTGTAATCCAAGCACTTTGGGAGGCCGAGGTGGGTGGATCATTTGAGGTCAGGAGTTTGAGATCAGCCTGGCCAACATGGGGAAACCCGACATCTACTAAAAATACAAAAATTAGCCAGGTGTGGTGGCGGGTGCCTATAGTCCCAGCTACTTGAGAGGCTGAGGTAGAAGAATCTCTTGAACCTCGGAGGTAGAGATTGCAGTGAGCCAAGATTGCACCACTGCACTCCAGCCAGGGCAACAGAGCGAGACTCCGTCTCAAAAAAATAATAAAATGAAATAAAATCTGATCTGCTATCTCACTGCAGAGGGTCTTTCCAGGTCTAAGAGTAGGGACAGACATGACTGCATAAATATAAAAACCCTGCAGTGCAAAATAAAATAAACAAAGTCAACAACTCAGCAAAAATATTTGACACAGAAATGAAAATGGATCACAATTCAAAGAGCTTGTATAATTCAATTTAAAAAATGCCAGGATCCCAAAGAAAATTTTGAAAATATAAGAACAGATAATTCACAGAAACAGATGTCTAATAAATATATGATCGTTCAGTATTACATGTAGTCAAATAACTACGCATTAAAACAGTAAGGAGATACCACTTTTCAGTTCTCAAGTTAGCAAAAAATAATTTTTTAATTACAACTCACAGTGGCATGGAGATACGGTTTGGCTGTGTCCCCACCCAAATCTCATCTTGAATTCCTACTAGTTGTGGGAGAGACCCGGTGAGAGGTAATTGAATCATGAGGGCAGATCTTTCCTGTGCTGTTCTCATATAGGGAGTTGCCCTGCACAAACCCTCTTCTCTTGTCTGCCACCACATAGACATGCCTTTCACTCTCCGCCATGATTGTGAGGCCTTCCCAGCCACGTGGAACTATAAGTCCATTAAACCTCTTTCTTTTGTCAATTGCCCAGTCTCAGGTATGTCTTTAATAGCAGGGTGAAAACAAACTAATATACATGGGTATGATCAAATAGAAGTTATAGTGTGTGATATCAACTATGTAAATGTTGATCTTATTTGTCTCGGGGCACTGGAATTAACAGTGATTTCAATTTTTTGAAATTAGCACGTTCATTTATAATTTCAATTGTTCCCTCTTTTAAATTATAAAACCAACAAAAAAGCTCATGTAATTAAAAAAACTGAAAAACAATAGAAAGGTACAGCATGTAAAGAAAATATTCATAGCCAGGCGTGGTGGCTCACGCCTACAGCACTTTGAGGGACGGAGGCGGACAAATCACTTTAGCCCAGGAGTTCAAGGCCAGCCTGGGCAATACAGCAAAACCCTATCTCTACTAAAAATAAAAGAATTAGCTGGGCGTGATGGTGCATGCCTGTAATCCCAGCTACTTGGGAGGCTGAAGTGGAAGGATCACTTGAACCTGGGGAGGCTGAGTGAGCCATGACTGTGCCACTGTACTCCAGCCTGGGTGACAGAGCAGAACCCTGTCTCAAAAAAAAGGAAAGAAAATATTTATTTTATGTCTACCATGTATTAAGAGCTGGGAATAACACAGGATTAAGATAGACTCAGTTACTGGTATAGCTTTACAGATATTTTTCTATGAATATAAATGCATTATATATGAAAATACAACTCTGTTTAAAAACCACAAATGAGATTACATTATCTCATTATCCATACAGCTTAGGAACTTGTATTTCTTACTTTAGAATATATCTTGATCCAATATTTTGATCCAATGAATATCTACTTAATTCTTTCTTAATAGAAATATATTTCAGTGTGCTTGTATGTTCACAATAATTTTTAAATTATTAAAAAAATTTTTAAATTTTAATTTCTACCTCATTTTTTTCATGAAAATAAATTCCAGATATAGTAGATAAATAAATACTAAAAATCAGAAAAGCACTGGCAGATGAGATGGCATGATATATTTATATAATATTTTCAAAGTAATAAAAACTATCACACAATGAAAACACAAAATGCTGAAATACACACTTTTCAGAAATGTAGGCTTAGAAAAATTATGTAAATGTTCCTTTTTATTCTAGGAACTTCCCATCTTGTTGTAATTTATGCTCTGTAGGTTTTATAGCTGAGCTGGAACTCAGTAAAAACCTCAATGATAACTCCTTTCCCAGGAGAACTAAGTGATATTAAAACACACTCTTGCCTCATTGCTTTTCAATGAGTTGACTGCCTGAGAATAAAGACAGAATGGAGATCTAACAACATGAGTCACTCTGCCTGCACTGAGTAAGGAAAGGAGAGTGGCTTCATCAGTGGGTGAACTTTCAAAGCATAGATTGTGTGATTTTTTTTTTTTTTTTTTTCTAGAAGGAGTCTCACTCCGTCGCCAGGCTGGAGTGCGGTGGTGCGATCTTGGCTCACTGCAACCTCCGCCTCCTGGGTTCAAGCAATTTTCCTCCCTCAGCCTCCCGAGTGGCTGGGACTACAGGTGCATGTGCCACCATGTCCAGCTAATTTTTTGTATTTTCAGTAGAGACGGGGTTTCCCCATATTGGCCAGGATGGTCTCGATCTCTTGACCTTGTGATCCACCCGCTTCAACCGCCCAAAGTGCTGGAATTGCAGGCGTGAGCCACCGTGCCCAGCCTGATTGTATAATCTCTTATGTGTACTCTGTACTGAGCTCTATGAGACTGAACTCACTCATCTCTTCATTGTCCTCTGGTGCAAGAGAATATTTTAACCCACAGGTTATGGCTAAGAAAATAAGTCCAAGAGCTTAACATTCGTAGGTATTATCAGTGGTCTCCTAATCTAACCTCTGCTTTCAAGCAAAATAACAACAAATGATCCAGTGATAAAATCCATTCATTTTTAAAACACCCAACAAAGAAAATTAAAACTGTAGGTTTATTACTACTTACTTTAAAACTTTCTATTTATCTTAAAACATAAATGCACAACCATGAAAGTACCCTCTTAATACTTTTACACTCCTACCTTCAAAGATTCTTCCATTGAGGTGTCCACATTATCTTGATCCAAAACAGATTTGGCTTCTGCCTCCCAGATTTCCACTTGTCCAATGAGTTTTTCAACATCTTTAGCCACTTTTAGTTGCCCTGTGAATTCTTCATCTTCTTTTTCATGTTCCTCTCCAGCCTACAACATTCAAAATTACCACTGAAAATGTCAGCATGTACATAACAAAATAATTTTCCTTTTCAAAAAGTTACATCTGTAATCCCAACTCTTTAGGAGGCCAGGGCAGGAGGATCGCTTTAGGCTAGGAGTTTGTGACCAGCCTGGGCAACAAAGCGAGACCTCATCTCTCCAAAAAATTTTAAAGTTAGCTGGACATAATGGTGCGTGCCTGTAGTTCTAGCTACTCAGGAGGCTGAGGCAAGCGAATTGCCTAAACCCAGGAGTTTGGAGCTATAAGCATGCCACTGCATTCCAGCCTGGGCAACAAAGCAAGATCCTGTGTTCAAAAATAAAAGATAAAAAAGTTACACCACTTTCTTTCCTGAAGAGTGCTAATTAAACATATTTTAACGATGTAAGATGTCATTCTTTGACAACAATAACTTTTTTTGTTTATATGAGGTCTCGCTTTATTGCCCAGGCTGGAGTACAGTGGCACAATCACAGCTCATTGCAGCCTCAACCGCCCAGGCTCAAGTGATCCTCCCACCTCGGCTTCCCGAGTAGCTGGGATTACAGGCGTATGCCACTATGTCTAGCTAATTTTTTATATTTTGTAGAGATGGGGGTCTCACTATGTTGCCCAGGCTGATCTCAAACTCCTGGGCTTAAGCCCCATCTCAGCCTCCCAGAGAGCTGGGATTACAAGTATGAGCCACCATGCCTGGCCAATGATAACACTTCAAAATAGTATATATCACTTTGCAAATTAAAACGTTTGTTCAGGGTTTCTTACTTAATTATAATATCATTCCTATCAGATAATACTTTCTCCATTTTACATGTAAGAAGATTAAAGTTTAGTAAATTATGGTAAGTGACGGTAAACACATTGCTAAAACTCATACACGATTTAAATAAATTCAGCTATTAATAATAGTAGTTGTAAAATATCAAGAAGAAACTCGGAATCAAATTTCAACAAAATTAAATATTTTCCCCATTAATAATCTATAGGTTGACATACTATAGCTTTACATGATAGATACATTATTTCTTAAACTATATGTTGACAAATTATAATGGCTT
Organism: Papio anubis; assembly: GCF_008728515.1. Taxonomy (NCBI): domain Eukaryota; kingdom Metazoa; phylum Chordata; class Mammalia; order Primates; family Cercopithecidae; genus Papio; species Papio anubis. Next base: position 42,563,526 of record NC_044982.1, read on the forward strand.
ATATTTATGGAGTACACAGACACTTTTTTTTGTTTGTTTTTTTTGCGACGGAGTCTCAGTCTGTCACCCAGGCTGGAGTGCAGTGGTGCAATCTTGGCTCACGGCAATCTCCACCTCCTGGGTTCAAGCAATTCTCCTGCCTCAGCCTCCCACGTAGCTGGGATTACAGGCACCCGCCACCACTACTGGCTAATTTTTGTATTTTTAGTAGAGATGGTGTTTCACCATGTTGGCCAGGCTGGTCTCAAACTCCTGACCTCAAGTGATCCGCCTGCCTCAGCCTTCCAAAGTGCTGGGATGACAGGTGTGAGCCACTGCTCCCAGCCCAAAGATACATTCTTAAAGTTGTTTTTAATCAGATCACTATTTTATTTATTTTATTTTAAATAGAGATAGGGTTTCACTATGTTGCCCAGGTTGGTCTCGAACTTTTGAGCTCAAGCAATCCTCTCGCCTCAGCTTCCCAAAGTGCTAGAATTGAAGTCATAAGCCACCTTGCCTGGTCAAATCACATTTTAAATGTATCAGAAGACTCTAGTATTTTAAAGCACACTGCAAAAATTCAGATCTTTCAAGATTTTCTAAGTAGGCATTCTTTACGCTGGCACTCCATCATGCCAGTAGGTCCCAGACAGTTTAAAAGTAGTTTAAATAAAGCTGTGTAAGTTATCACGAAGGTGGAGCATGTCCCAAGCCACAGGTATTATATCTTACAAGTATATGATTTTTAATTTATTTTTTGTTCTTTTCCCATACTTTTTCCTATAAAGTCATCCTCCAAATTACACAACAAAACAAGGAAGAAATAGAATATATTCCCCCATTTTACAGAAAGGAAGCAAGACACACGGAGGCCAGGGGTTAGCTTAAAGGTAGCCAATTTCTGTGCACTAGTCAGAAGTAATCTCGAGAAAATAACAACTCAATTTACACTGCTCAGAGTCAGGACTGCTCTGTGAGTCTGTGAGAGCACAGTAAGTGGAGTAAGTAAGACTTTCATGCTAAAGACTTCATGAGGGAAAACATTTAAGCATTTTCCTAGGAAATGACCATACTTTAAATGTTATCTAACAATTCACACATTTACCACCATCTCAACAGTATTTTTTCTTTCTTTTTTTGAGGCGGGAGTCTTACTCTGTCACCCAGGCTGGCGTGCAGTGGCTCGATCTCGCCTCACTGTCAACTTCCACCTCCCAGGCGCAAGTAATCCTCCCACCTCAGCCTCTCGAGTAGCTAGAACCACAGGTGCGCAAACACATGCCCAGCTAATCTTTTGTATTTTTGGTATAGACAGAGTTTTGCCATGTTACCCAGGCTGATCTCGAACTCCTGAGCTCAAGCGATCTACCTGCTTTGTCCTCCCAAAGTGCTAGGATTACAGGCATGAGCCACCGTGCCTGGCAGTATCTTTTTTATTAATAGCAAACTTAAATTATTTCTATATGCAAGTGAAATATACAAAGTACGATTATTTTACCTTTATATGTTGATTAGAATTTTCAGGAAGTTCTATTGATGTATCTGTTGAAAACTCAACAGTTGCTTTTTCTTCTTTAGATAGAATATTTCCAGAACTGTCAAAAGTGGGCTGATCCTGTTTTTTTATCATCAGTGGCAGGTTCATTTCCTATACAAAATTAATTTCATGAAATTTAATACTCATATTTTATTTTATGCTAATATACATTACAAACAGGAAGTGGACGTAATATATTCAACTATATGTTTAGGATTAAACTACAACTGTGCTATAAAATGTGAGCTTTTCACATAAAACACCTATGTCTCAAATTGTTAAGAATCAGTTGAAAAAATATTTTATAAAAAGTCTGCTTTTATGAGGCACTATGCTACATATAAAGATAAATAAGGCTCGGTGTATGTTCTCAATGAGCTGAAAATCTAGTAGGCAAAACAATACTTGTTTTTCCTTCATGACAGCTCTGTAGTAAAAAGGGTTCAAGAATTAAAAGCTTTCTCAGGCATATACTCAAGAAAGGTTTAAGAATTGAAAGCTCTCATGGGCATACACTCAAAGAAAACATGTGTCCACATGAATGTCCATAGCTACATTGTTCATAAAAACCCAAAAAGTGAAAAGAATCCAAATGTGCATCAACTAGAGAATGGATAAACAAAATGTGGTATATCCATGCAATGATTTATTATTTGCCAATAAAAAGGAATGAAGTACGATTACATTTTATAATAGGGATGAACCTTAAAAATATTATGCCAAGTAACATAAGCCAGTCACAAGAGATCACATATTATATGATTCTATTATGTGAAATGTCCAGAATATGCTAATCTATAGAAAGACAGTGGATTCGCGGTTGCATAGGGCTGGGGCGGGGGGTATTGGAAGAAAATAGGGAGTGACTGCTAGGTTTCCTTATGAAGTAATAAAAATGTTCTAAATTTTTTATGGTAATGGCTACATAACTCTGTGCATATACCAGAAATCAATCAGTTATGACCTTACAATGAGTAAATTGTATGGTACATAAATCATATCTAAATAAAGCTGGAACCAATCAAAAGAACTTACAAGTTGAGTTTTTGAAACCAACTTTCTCCATCTTTTATTCAGCCTTCTCAGCTCTTTAGAAATAGACGATCCAACCACATCATTGCTGACTTCGACTAAGAAATTTCCTGCTTCATTTAAAGTAGCATGTTCTAGATTCCACTGGGCTAGTGTCTCAAAGGGTACCTACACAACACACAAGCAACATACTATCTTAATGACACAATACTCTCTTTCTATTATGTATAATAAATGTTCACCAAGGCTTTTTTTTTTTTTTTTTTTTGAGATGGAGTCTTGCTCTGTTGCCCAGGCTGGAGTGCAGTAGCGCAATCAAGGTCATGGCAACCTCCGTACCAAGACTAATCCTAAGCAACATTCTTTGCAGAGACTTTGACTTTCCCCTTAGAGGAGTCTCCCAACCCTGTTGGTCTAGCTCTTCACTCCTAAGTGCTAACTGGCGAGTGCCAGCTGTCTGTCATCACTCCTGGTCCTGGACTTCTAAGATGCATCTGATCTCTCTTTCCACATGGCTGATGAACTTACAGCAGAGGTTTCCAAACTTGTTTAGTGCATGGAGCCTTAATTGTCTCATTAATTTTTTCAGAGAGTCCCTAGGCCAGAAATATTATCTAACAGTTCCCATTTTCAGTAGTTAGGTTCAACAACTTAGTAGCAGCATGGTATCCAACAGATGGATGTTGTTGTGTCTCCTTCAAATTTTAGAGTGTTCTGTAAGTTCTCTTAGTTCTCTCTGTTAGCTCAGGGTTTCTTGGCAGTTTGGGTATTACAACCTTAGAGTGTTATTTTTCTCTGAGTTATGTACATTTTTATAGACAATCTTTAAAGACAGAAGGACTGTTGGAAGACAAAGATTTGAAATTCTAGTACTAATACAGGTGACAGAAGTGATGACTCAATCCCTAAAACGCTCTTTTTTGCACTCTTACAGTTATCACAAATTTTACTTTAACACAAATAATCTATTTTCTATTAATTTTAGTTTCTATTTTGGAAATGTTTAATCTGAAAGGCTATCTATAGCCATCTGCAACAGAAAAAAACAAATGAAAGAAAGAAAAACCACCTCAAATAATCATAGAACAGATTATTACATGAATAACACATGAAAACAATAATGAATTACATTGACAGTTCTTCCACACCCCTACACGTAAGTTAAGGTATCTTGATTTTCCTCCTCTAGAAACTCAGGAAGATTTTAGAGCTGAAAGGTTTCAACCAAATGGAAAAATAAAATTTTCTGAACAGCAGTTTATTTTAACTGTGTCTATAAGCTACCCAGTATATTAAGTCTTATTTCCTCTCCAAAGAGCTTAGCAAAACATCTCCCAAAAGCTATTACTCCATATGCAAGTTATACCTTAAGAAAGCTCTGTGTGTGGGAAGGGGGGGCGTGTATGTGTGTGCGTGACCATGTATAAAACCTATAAACCAGTGGAGAAAACTGCCTCTTGGCAATTATATTGGGAAGAAACTAAACTTTTTCCAAGACCTTGAAGAATTTTCCAAAACACTGGTGTACTCTTCTTGGTTTTCTCATCTTTGGATTGAAAATGAGGGTCACAAAACAAAACAATTAAAAAATAAAATTGAGCAGATGCTATTACACTGCAAATACCTCTTTAATTTCTTCCTTCTTTGTCTCCTCAAAGCAAGCCCTTAGTAAGCGAAGGTTTTCCACATAAGTAGCCCAACATGCCAGCACTTTTTGTAGAGTGGACTTCACATTACATATTTTTTTTCTATACATACAAACATCAGATTTCACCATCATATACTGTTTACTAATATTCTGACATTCTCCAGCTACAATATCAACAAAACAAAAAAGCAATCTTAGAAAACAATTTTTTATTAATACTATTTTAAAATATTTGCATACTAATTGACAGTGGCAAAATAATATGTACTCTGACAATATTAAAAGTGAAAGCAAGAATTTTCCCAGGAAAACATGCACATAAAACTAATTTCTAAAACATTATATAGAAAGCACAACAGATAAAACATCATTGTTAAGTGACAGTCATTCCTCAAAAAGTAACTGAACTACTTTACCCAAATTCTTATAAATTTCTCCACATTTTTGAAAAGAAGTATCAAGTCGAGCTAGCAATTCTTCTTCTTCAACAAATTTCTGGGAAGAAAACAAAAAGACAGTTTTTACTTTTAAAATTGTGCCAAGAAATCCAGATAGAGAGATACAGCCATTCAATGAAGGACATAGTTACCAAAATTTCTTTAGGGCTTTAATACTACATATTTGGTAGGAAAAGATGAAGAAGGATGGTGAAAATCTAGGAGACATAAGCTGGGTGTGAACATTAAATAGGTCTGACATCTGATAAAATTGATCTTAATGTGGTGACATGGTGTTACAATGGTATTCCTCTTGTGGAAAAAGGCAAGTTAAGTATTTATAGTAATTTCAGGATCTCCTACTTTGCACATTTGATTAATATTACATAATTGTGTCAGTTGCTCTTATTTCACATGCTTTATTAATATTGAGTACTTTTTTTAGATATATTAGAGTATGTTACAAAAAGATATCCATCACACAGAAACATTTCAGAAACTACCATTAACCAAATTCTGTTACAGAAAAATACTAAGCTAATTCAAAATTCATATTTACTTTATATTTATGTGTGCCAATAGTATGAATATTTAAATAGAAAAATGAAAATTCAACCAAGGAAAAAGAAACAGAAATACTCAAAATCTAGCCTAGTTTAGAATGATGCTTTCTGTTTGGAAACTTAGAGTGTTTAAGTCATAAATTGGAAGTAAATTTCTCTATCATTTTTTAAATTTTTACAACAAAATTTACAATCGTGGATTTTCCTTTCCCCTCTCATTTCTTTTCTTTTTTTTTTCTTTTTGAGACAAAGTCTCGCTCTGTCGCCCAGGCTGGAGGGCAGTGCAGTGGAACAATCTCAGCTCACTGCAACCTCTACCTCCCAGGGTTCAAGTGATTCTCCTGCCTCAGCCTCCCAAGCAGCTGGTATTACAGGTGCCTACAACCACACCTGGCTAATTTTTGTATTTTTAGTAGAGGGAGGTTTCGCCATGTTGGCCAGGCTGGTCTCGAACTCCTGACCTCAGGTGATCCGCCTGCCTTGGCCTCTCAATGTGTTGGGATTACAGGTGTATGCTACCGCGCCCAGCCCCACCTCATCTCTAAAAGGAGGGAAACAAAAAGAAAGACAAGGCCTAAATGTAGAATTGACATTTCTGTGATGCTGTAGTTTTAACTTAGATGTGAACATACTTATATTTAAGTCACTTCAAACATTTTTCCTATAAATTAGAAGAGCTAAAGCCAAAAAGAAAGCCTCAAGACAAAAGAAAAAATGTACTGTTTATCGTAGCTAGTAAAATTTAGTAAGTTAAGATCAAAATGTTATAAGAAAAATGTAATTACTGCATGAAACTATGAATCTGAAAAGGAACCCAAAATTAACATTTCAAGTAAGTGAAAGAAGGAATTTTTAATGAAAAAAAAGCATGGAAACCTTTCATATTATGTTAATAGACCTGGTTAACTCTTAATCTCCCCTTGGGTAGTAAGTAGTGATATTTTCTATTTTTTTACTCTTTCCTATGCTGCTGTTTGACTCCCTGTAATTCTCCTCTCCAGGCAATATTTAAGCTAATGAAATCTACCAAGAAAACCCATCTCAAAACCCAAAGAGTTAATGGGAAATCGTGCCAAGGAAAAATGCAAACACAGCACCCAGAGACAGAGAAGAGTTGCCTAAGACACAAAATTTGAAAGCTTACATGCCAGTCTTCCAGCAATAATTCCACAGATTCTCTGCTCCCATATTTAATGTTCCAAATATCCAATTTTGATTTCACTTCATCTACCAAACCAAGAACTAAGCACGTGTAGTAATGAAATTCTAGAAGTAGAATAAATTTTTTCTCCAAAATGTTGTTGATTCTGGAAAACAGTGCAGGTTTTGGAATTTAACTTAATATTATTGACCAAATGTGAGAAATCTGTTCAGCATTTTTAAAAATACTGAGGCTTTAACTCTTTCTTTTAAGCACATGGAACTCAGATGTATCATTGTCTTTTTCTTTTTTAAACATTGTAAAACAAACACTGTGACTAGATATAAAACAATAAAACATAAAACACAACATTTTCTGAATAAACTATTCCCCAACTGACAAATCCTATAATAAAATGTTGATCTATGAAATATTTTACTAAATCTGAAAACTTTCATATCACTTAATGAAACTATAATCTAAGTTTATATATTAAAAGTTTTCATTATAAAGGCTAATACCCTCTCACTATTCTAATAAGTTGCTTTTGAGTAATGAGAAAAGATAATCAATTAAATAATCTCAATATTTATAGTATTTTACAGTTTATAAAGTGCTTTCATATCCCTCCTCCCATTTGATCCAGTTTCCCGGTAAGACCTGAACAGGGCAATTATCATTAACCTAAATTTATGAAGGTGGAAACATGCTCAAAAAGAGAGTGACTTATCCAAAACCAAGATACAGAGCTCAGTTTCTGAATGTTTTCCATCACCATATTCTAACATTCAATAAAAAAGTAGGTATGTTGCCATAATATCTGTAACGTTACCACTATATAAAATGTGAAGATACTGTTATCAAGATTTAAAGGAGAATACTTGGTAAAAATTATCTAAAAATCTGTATTTTGTGGTCTCTGTAGTACCAGTTGTTATTCAAACGTGAATAGTACTAGCAGTTGTGAAATGGTAGTGTTACACACCGTCTTTTCATTTCCTCCAATTTCTTAGGTGGTACCAATGGCAAATAATTTTCATCTCTATTTTCAAAGGTAAGGAGAATGTTCGAATGATGCGCAAATCTATCCATCAGGCTCTGAAAAGAAATTCAGCATGACATAAACCATATTTATTGTCAAACACTGTATAATTAAGGGTTTGTCTATCTCACTTGCATTTCATCTTTTTTCAAAAAAAAATTCATAAAGCCCTCCCCACAACCCACTTTTTTTTATTGTTTTAAGACACAGGGTCTTGCTCTGTCACCCAGGCTGGAGTGCAGTGGCGTGATCATAGCTCACCGCAGCCTGGAATTTCTGGATTCAAGGGATCCTCTCACCTCAGCTTCTCAAGTAGCTGGGTCTACAGGCACACAGTACAATATCCAGCTAGCTTCGTTTTTTAAAAAATTTTCTATAGAGGTGGGGTCTTGCTATATTGCCTACGCTGAAACTACCCCCTTTAACTAAGATTTTGTGAACAAACATTTTCATCATAAATGTTTTAAATCTGAACATTTTACAGACAGGCAGACCATAGTTTCTTTAGTAAAACCATTATTACAATCTTTTATTTACTGGTATATATTCCATTCCTTTGTAGGCTCAAATACCATAAATCTCACATAATTTTTTTCATGCCATTTTAGTAAGAACCCAAGTCTCTCAAATTTTAAATCAGGCTCCCCCTTCTTCACCCTCCCACCCCTTGACCTTTTTTTTGGTCAGACTTTATTTAGAGTTGCTTTAGAACTCTATCCTTATTTAGATTCTATCCTTATTGTTTCAACCTTAAACTAGTACAATGGTCATGAATGTAAAGTTATGTTCTAGGTCCCAAAAATCCCCAGAGGAATAATTGTAAACCATCCTCAAATAACCACTACTCTCCTTCTCTTCTTTTTAGGACAAAGTCTTACTCAAGAACAATCCCTAACAAAATATATGTTTTTCTACATCTCTTTTTTTTCTCTTCCAACCTTGAATAAAGTCATTTTCTCTTGTATCAGAGTCATGGCTTGAGAGTGATCCTGGGAGGCTGACAAATCTTCATCCACAAGCTCTTCTACCTCCTGGAGCCAAGCTTCAGTTTGATGGAGGGGTGGGGGCAAGGCATAATTCAGCTTTATTTTCCATGCATTAATCTGAAAAAAGAAAAGAAGAAGAAGAAGATATTCTTCAGTAGAACTTTTCTAGTTTATTTCTTCACATACAGTATGTTTGACTCTTTGAAGTTTCTCTGGAAGCCAAGACTGATAAATGAGATCCATTATCATGGAAATCTTCATCAATGGGTAAATTTCTTAGTTTTAAATATCACTTAGCTACTTGCTGACCAGGAATATAATTTGTTCAAAAGCTGTAGGAAAAGAAGGCATAAGAAAAAACAAACGTTTTGATAAATCCACAATAAGATATGCGGGAAATTCAAAAGATTAAAAGCACACCTCTAAGCGAGGATAGACTATCCTACTGAATGACCATCATTTGAAATGCTGTGTGTCCTTGTGTGCTCTGACACTACAACTACACCTTTGATACAGATTTATAACTTCTCCCCAATCTAGCCCTAACTGTATATCCACGTGACATATCTCTACCATATCTCCCGAATATCTGTCCTTCACGAAAAGCACCACCCATCCCCAAATCCAGGTACATCTCCTCCTTCCTCAGCCTCCCACCACTCCCTGCATGCACAAGCAGGTGAGAAACACACACTCTGACTGCTTGCTTCTCCAAATACTTGCTGTGTCTTCGCTCTCGCTGCCCCTGCTACCGGGATGTCCCCTCGGCAAGCACTGTCAAAACTCACTCGCACAGTCGTTCATTCACTCACTGGCCAAACATTTATGAACAAGCTATTGTGCTAAGAGCTGGAGATAAAGATACAGAAAGCTTCTGGCGTGGACAAAGGACCATGTGATGGTTACCCATCATTTAATGCTATGCAGCAGTTAGGAGAAAATTAGATGCACAAATGCCAACATGGAAGCACCTTAAAATACACTATGTTCAAAAATAAAAAGAAACAACATATAACGTCAAGGGTGCACAACTTAAAAATACATGCACAGGTCGGGTGCAGTAGCTCACACCGATAAACCCAGCACTTCAAGAGGCCAAGGCAGGAGGATCGGTTGAGCACAGGAGTTCAAGACCAGCTTGGGCAACATGGTAAAAACCCCATCTCTACTAAAAATACAAAAATTAGCCAGGAGTGGTGGTGCACACCTGTAGTGTGACCTATAGTCTCAGCTACTCAAGAGATTGAGGTGGGAGGATCACTGGAGCCCAGGAGGTCAAGGCTACAGTGAGCCATGATCATGCCACTGCACTCCAGCCTGGATGACAGAGTAAGACCCTGTCTCAAAAACAAAACAAAACAAAAATATACATAAATTCAATCTATATTATGCAAAAACATAAAACACATTAAAGATATCAAAATTGTGGCTCAAGGAGAAAGGAGAATGGAAAGAAGGTATGAGTATAAAAGGAAATCAACACACAATTAAGCAAATGAACAAAAACAAGAGTAGGGCCCTGCCTAGCTCCATGTGTCGTGTATGAATGGAAGAGCAATTTAATACAACCCCCTATGTCAGAGTGTAAACCAGATAAATGAAAGCCACAGCTCTTGCCTGAACTACCTATCCAAAGAAGCAGCCAAGAACATGGTTACAGGAAAGTGTGATAAGTGATGTCACAGAGCCAGGCAGGCGAAGGTTGCAGTGAGCCAAGATCGCACCACTGCACTCCAGCCTAGGCGACAGAGTGAGACTCTGTCTCAAGAGACATATATATATATATATATATATATATATATATATATATATATAGGCATGGTGGATCATGTCTGTAGTCCTAGCCACCTGGGAGGCTAAAGTAGGAGAATCGCTTGAACCCAGGAGGTGGAGGCTGCAGTGAGCCGAGATCACACCAGTGCACTCAAGCCTGGGCAACAGAGCGAGACTCCATCTCAAAAAAAAGAATGTGACTTTTTACACAAACTTACTGCTATACAGTTTGAATGTTTATCTCCTCTGAATCTCATGTTTAAGTTTGATACCCAATATTGGGGCTGGGCCTAACAGGAGCTGAGTTCCCACGAGTGCTGGTTGTTGAAAAGAGTCTGGCACCTCCTCTCTCTCTCTGCCTCTCTCGCTCTCGCTTCATCTCTTGCCATGTGATTTCTACACACAAGCTCCCCTTTGCCTTCCACTATGAATGGAAGTAGCCTGAGGCCCTCACCAGAAGCAGATGCTGGTGCCACGCTTCTTGTACAGAAGCAGAAACGTGAGCCAAATAAGCCTCTTTTAATTTATTTGATACTCCTATGAAGATCAATCACAAATTAAAATTTGTTTCACTCAGCTTTCTCTAATAAAAAGTACTGGTCTTAAGTCTGTATTTTATCTTTCTGTTACCCAGTCTAATTCTACTAAATGCACTGTTTTTATTCTTTGAGGTTTTTTTTTTATTATTATTTTATTGTAGAGACAAGCTCTCACTATGTTGCCCAGGCTGGTCTTGAACTCCTGGCCTCAAACAATCCTCCTGCCTTGGCCTCCCAAACTGCTGGGATTGCAGGCATGACCCACCAAGCCCAGTTGAGTTATACTGTTTTTTAAACAGGCAAAAATTTGTATATCAGATAGATCACTTCAACATTAATTCATTCAAAAACATTTATGGGGTACCCATCACATGCAAAAGCAAACATCTAAAAGATATTTAAAACCAAGTACCCAGGTATACAAAATGAGGAAAAAGCTAGGTTCCTTTAAGGCAGTCAAATGAAACTGTTCATAAAATGAAAGCATTAGATATTACAGCTTTTCCATTTTGTTTTGCTTTTTTTTTTGTCTTGCAAGTTTAATTTTCTCAAAAGATATATGGCAAAGACAATTCTATAACTTTTTTTTTTTTTGAGATGGAGTCTCAGTCTGTTACCCAGACTGGAGTGCAGTGGTGCAATCTTGGCTCACTGCAACCTCCACCTCCCAGGTTCAAGCAATTCTCCTGCCTCAGTCTCTCAAGTAGCTAGGATTACAGGCACACACCACCACACCTGGCTAATTTTTGTGTTTTTAGTAGAGACGAGTTTTCACCACGTTGACTAGCCTGGTCTCAAACTCCTGACCTCAGGTGATCTGCCCACCTCGGCCTCCCAAAGTGCTGGGATTATAGGCATAAGCCACTGCACTTGGCCAATTCTACAATCTTAAATCATTAACTCTTTGCCATTATGTCTCCAGATGAAAGAAAAATGAAAAAAAGTTATTTCATTATTGTAATTTTTTTTTCTTTTTGTTTTGAGACAGAGTCTCACTCTGTCTCCCAGGCTGGATATACATCTCGGCTCACTGAAACCTCTGCCTCCCAGGTTCAAGCAATTCTCCTGCCTCAGCCTCCTGAGTAGCTGGGATTACAGATATATGCCACCATGCCTGGCTAATTTTTGTATTTTTAGTAAAGACAGGGTTTTGCCATGTTGGCCAGGGCTGGTCCTGAACTTCTGACATCAAGTGATCTGCCCGCCTCAGCCTCCCAAAGTGCTGGGATTACAGGTGTGAGCCACCGCGCCCAGTCATTTCAAATAAACAAGTTAGCATATACTTTTAGTGTGTCTAACTACTTGTACATCTGCCAAAAAAACCCAGAAATTTGAAATATAATTGAGTTAAAGAGAAGCTAAGAGCAATACCTCTAGTTCAACTATTATTCTTTGCAACCAAAAGACAGCTGCATATATTTTGAATTAAACCAAACCTGTTTTTTTCGACTCAGGGCTACACTCAATATTTATACAGCAGGCAGAAGAGGAAGAACAGAAGGCAATGTTTACCTTTCGTTCCTCTCCTTTCTCACTTAACACTTCCTTTCTGCAGTAATTACTTTTCAATTTGGCTGAAAATTTACATAAGATCTTAACAGGTCAAAATAACATAATGTTGCTATTTTCTACAGTAGGCTCAATATGAAACCATTTACTATGATGCTCTGAGAAATCTGTTCTCAAACTATTGAACCAGAAACTGCATACATGGTTTCAACTTTTATGTCCTCAATGGCTTTAATTTTAGCAATGTCTCATTTTGCCACACCAACAAACTGAGCTGCAGTTTACCTGACTGAGGAATGGATTTTCAAGCTATTACCAATTTACAGCACTTAATCCTGCAAAATAGTTCTTTTTATGTTTTTTCTCATTATTTGGGCAATGTTTCCATATTTAACAACATCAGGCCAGGTGTCTGTAGCCTGGAACAGCCTGAACTATACAGACAATATATTCTTCATTGCCTTCCACTTTGTTGAGGACTTGTCACGGACAGGTCTTATCCTTCACAAAAGTCCATTTCAAAGCAGTGATCAGAATAGAAACTGACAATGCAATAAGAACCACCACTGATGAGAAGATTGTAGGAGCTGCAAGTTCTTCAAAATTAGGTTGTCTAAAAGAGTGGCTCTTTTAAGCCACTAGACTGCTATTTAATACTTAGTAAACGGTGTGGAAAATGTATTCTGAAAACAGGCTGCCACTCCTGACAGCCAAGCAAAGGGTCAGCAAACTTTCCCTGTGAAGAGCCAGTGTATTTTTGACTTTGTGGACCACACAGTTCCTGTCATAACTCTGTAAATGTATTAAAAATCATTTCGTTATCCATTTATAAATGAGATGTTACATAAATTATACCTCAATAAAGTTATTTTTTTAATGAAGGCAAAACAAAGACATATTTAGAGATCAAAGAAAACTAGGTGAATTTGTCACTCACAGCCCTGTATTGTAAAATAAGTGAAAGGAAGTTTTCAGGCTGAAGGGAACTGAGCTCAATGGAAACTCAAATCTCTAGAAAGAAATTAAGAACATGGGAAATACCTAGATAAACATAAAAGATTAATTTTTTCATTTAATTTCCTTAAAATATATGGTTGTTTAGAGGAAAAAAAAATTATAACATGGCCCTGGGGATTTTAAGACATATGTTATATGTGTCACGTATATTTATATATAAAACAACTATAGCATAAATAATGGGAGATGAATCAATTTGACTGCAGGATTTCTACATGTTACAAAAAGTTGTAAAATAACCTAGATATTGTACAACTCTAAGGCTGGGTGTGGTGGTTCACACCTATAATCCCAGCACTTTGGTAGGCCAAGGTAAGTGGATCCCTTGAGCCCAGGAGTTCAAGACCAGTCTGGGCAACATAGTGAAACTCCTCCTCTGCAAAAAAATACAAAAGAAATTAAGCATGCATGCTGATGCATGCCTGTAGTCCCAGCTACTCAGAAAGCTGAGGTGGGACTGAGCCTGGGAAGCAGAGGTTGCAGTTACCTGTGATCAAGCCACTGCACTCCAGCCTGGGCAACAAAGCAAGACTCTGTCTCAAAACAACAACAACAACAACAACAAATTGCAAAACTCTAAGTAGACTGTAAAAATTTTTTAATATATATTATAAACCCTAGAGCAACCACTAAAAACATGATAGGAAGAAGCAGAGTCAAGTCAACAGACAAATTAAAACGGAATTCTTAAAAAACGCATGATCCAAAACCAGGCAACAAAGGAAGAAACGGAGGCCAGGCACAGTGGCTCACATCTGTAATCCCAGCACTTTGGGAGGTCAAGGCAGGCAGATCACTTGAGGTCAGGAGTTCGGGAGACTAGATTGGCTAACACAGTGAAACCCCCATCTCACTAAAAATACAAAACCAGCTAGTCATGGTGAGGGCATCTATAACCTAGCTACTCAGGAGGCTCTATGGCAGGAGAATCACTTGAACCTGAGGCAGGCAGAGAGGTTAGTGTTTCTACCTGCTCACTAACCTTCTCCCGGCCTCAGTCTGAGACATGGAGAGATTCTGTCTCAGAAAAAAAAGGCTGGGCTGCCAGGAAGCCTGCCAAGCCTGTAATCCCAGCATTCCTGGGGAGGCCAAGATGGGTGGACTCAAGGTCATCCAAGACCATCCCACAACAACGGGGAAAACCCTGATTCTACCAAAAAATGCACCATGGCAAGTGAAGGGCGCCTGCAGTCCCAGCTACTCCGGGAGGCTGAGGCAGAATGGCGTGAAACCTGAGGCAGAGCTTGCAGTGAGCTGAGATCCGGCCACGCACTCCAGCCTGGGCTTGGCTGAGCAAGACCCGAAGCCCCAAAAAAAAGAAAGGAAGAAAGAGAGATGAAAAGGCAGAGGAGAACAAACAAACAGAGCTAAATGATACCCAAAATTGGAACTATATCAACAATTATACTAAGTGGACTAAGCACTACAATTAAGAGAAGGGATAGGCTAGGCACGGTGGTTCATGCCTGTAATCCCAACACTTTGGGAGGCCAAAAGTTCTAATTCAGGAGCATTGCTTGAGGCCAGGAGTTCATGACCAGTATGGGCAACATGGCAAAACTCCATCTCTACAAAAAATTTAAAATTTTGCCAGGCATGATGGCACACACTAGTAGTCCCAGCTACTTGTGAGGCTGAGGCAGGAAGATGGCTTGAGCGTAGGAGGCTGAGGCTGCAGTAAGCCATGATTGTGCTGGTGCATTCTAGCCTGGACAACAGAGTGAGACTCGATCTCAAAAAAAAAGACAGGGACTAGCACAGTAGGTAAAAAAGCAAGATACAGCTGTGTGTCATTTATAAGAGATACACTTTGAATATAAAGACTCCAAATAGATGAAAAGTAAATGAAGGAAAAAGATGTACTATACAGTCAGCACAGAAGACTGGAATGACTATACTGGTATAAGATTAAGTATAATATTAATAGATGTCAAGAAAAACAGTATTATTAAAGATAAGCAGGAATATTTCATAATGGTAGAAGTCCTCAGGAAGACAAAGTAATCATAAGCATGTACACACAATGACAATGTTTTAAAATACATGAAGCAAAATTGGACAGCACTGAAGACAGATTCCCACAGATTTTAATAACTCCTCTCTCAGCAGTATATAATAGAATTGGACAAAACATCCGTCAAGACACAGATAATCTGAACAAAATTATCAACCACCTTATATTAATTAATATTTTTAATTTGGAAGCAACATAAGTGCCCATCAACAGATGAATGGATAAAGAAAATGTGGTACATATACACAATGGAGTACTATTCAGCCAAAAAAAATGAGGGCCGGGCGCAGTGGCTCACGCCTGTAATCCCAGCACTTTGGGAGGCAAAGGAGGGCGGATCGCGAGGTCAGGAGATTGAGACCATCACGGTTAACACAGTGAAACCCTGTCTCTACTAAAAATACAAAAAATTAGCCGGGAGTGGTGGCGGGTGCCTGTAGTCCCAGCTACTCAGGAGGCTGAGGCAGAGAATCACTTGAATCTGGGAGGCGAGACTTGCAGTGAGCCGAGATCGCGCCCCTGCACTCCAGCATGGCGACACAGCGAGACTCTGTCTCAAAAACAAACAAACAAAAAAATTAGCCGGGCATGGCGGCATGCACCTGTAATCCCAGCTACTCTGGGGCTGAGGCAGGAGAATCTCTTGAACACGGGAGGCAGAGTTTGCAGTAAGCCGAGATCACACCATTGCACTCTAGCCTGGGTGACAGAGCAAGACTCCATCTCAAAAAAAAAAAAAAAAGAATGAGATTCTGTCATTTGCAACAATGTGGATGGAAATGGAAGTCATTATGTTAAGTGAAATAAGCTAGGCACAGAAAGACAAATATCACATGTTCTTACTTATTTGTGGGATCTAAAAATCAACACAGTTTAACTCATGGAGATAGAGAGTAGAAAGATGATTACCAGAGGCTGGGAAGGGTGGCTAGGGAGTAGAGGGAAATGGAGATGGTTAATGGGTACAAAAAAATAGAAAGAACAAATAAGACCTACTATTTGACAGTGCAACAGGGTGACTATAGACAATAATAACTTAATTGTACATTTTAAAATAACTTGAAGAGTGTAACTGGATTGTTTGTACCTCAAAGGATAAATGCTTGAGGGAATGAAGATCCCATTCTCCAAGATGTGCTTATTTCACATTGCATGCCTGTATCAAAATATCTCATGTACCCCAAAAATATATGCACCTACTATGTACCAGTAAAAATTAAAAATTAAATTGAATTTTTAAAAAATTTAACATTTATAGAATATTATACCCAATGACTGCAGAATATGTGTTCTTTTCAAGTGCACAAAGTTATGTACTATATGCTGGGCCATAAACTACGTCTCAATAAATTGAAATGGATTGAAATTATACAGATATATTCAGACACACATGCACAAATTCATCCTTATACACTCTCTGTGGATTTGTTCCTACTTCTTTCAAGCATCTACTGATATTGATACATGATAGTAGAGAAGAAGCCACATGTCAATCAAAATATAAATAATCTACTGTAGCAAACCAAGAATTGATAGCAAATATATCAAGCTTGGATAAACTTGCATTTTCTGTAAGCAGAACACAAAAAATCCCTACTTAAAAGATGATCACTACCCAAATGATGCCATGGAGAAAATATAAAAACACTATCCCATTTTCTGATTAAGCATCTACACTGTCTTTTACAGAATTTCTCACGGAAGTTTAAAGTAAAACCCTCATCCAAAAAAACAAAGCTGCCCTTTGAAAATGCTTTTTTTTTTTTTTTGAGACAGAGTCTCATTCTGTCACCCAGACTGGAGTGCAGTGGTGCGATCCCAGTTCACTGCAAACTCCACCTCCCGGGTTCAAGCGATTTTATGCCTCAGCCTCCCAAGTATCTGGATTACAGGTGCCCACCAACACATCCTGCTAATTTCTGTAATTTTAGTAGAGGCAGGGTTTTGCCACGTTGGCCAGGCTGGTATCAAACTCCTGACTGCAAGTGATCCACCCACCCTCGGTCTCCCAAAGTTCTGGGATTACAGGTGTTAGCCACTGATTCTGGCCTGAAAATGTTCTTCTAATCAACATAAACAGTCACCTGGTGATCGAGGCCATCCCAGGCTTCTCTCAACTGTAAATGATCCTTGTCCAGCTCATCCGGATCCCATTTTATTGACAGGACATCCAAAAAGGACTTTTTTTCTTCATTGAATGACTCCATAAAGGACAGCAGGCTCTACAATTAGAAGAGTATTTTAAAGACTGAAAATGTTTAATTCCATTTATATCATATAATCTGTTATTTTGAGGTCTATAGGTATAGGATATATTTAAGTTTTTACTTAAAGGTAAAATCCCCTGAATCCAGTATCCCCTCTCTGCTCTGATTTCCTTCTTCAGTGCACTGTGATAACTGGACACCAGCATAATGTCATACACCTCACTCTGTGCTTTGTGTCGGTATTGTTGGATTTCTGCTGGAATGGAGCAGCAAGGTCACTGGGTTACAGGACAGATCATGATGCCACATGGAAAATATGAGTTTGTTTGTTCTCCCCAAGTATGCGCTCACAACAAAATAAGAATGAATGAATGTGAAAATTATATGATAGCAGTAGTCATATTATAAGCAATTTTCAAAGTGTTCATGAATAACTGGGCTTCAGCTTCTTCTTCTCAATTCATTTTATATAAACTTTGAAAAACACTTTGCCTTCAAATATTTAATAAGTAAAGCTTTTTCTTGGTTCACATTTGTGTGAAATATGAGTATTTAAGAGTTACCAGGCCGGGTGCGGTGGCTCACGCCTGTAATCCCAGCACTTTGGGAGGCCGAGGTGGGTGGATCACAAGGTTAAGAGATTGAGACCATCCTGGCCAACATAGTGAAAAACCATCTCTACTAAAAATACAAAAATTAGCTGGGCGTGGTGGCGCACACCTATAGTCCCAGCTACTCAGGAGGCGGAGGCAGGAGAATCACTTGAACTTGGGAGGCAGAGGTTGCAGTGAGCCGAGATCGCACCACTGCACTCCAGCCTGGTGACAGAGACTCTGTCTCAAAAAAAAAAAAAAAAAAAAAAAAAAAAGAGTTATCAATTGGCCAGGCACTGTGGCTCACGACTGTAATCCTAGCAATTTGGGAGGCTGAGGCAGGTGCACCATTTGAGCCCAGGAGTTCAAAACTAGCCTGGGCAACATGGCAAAACTCCGTATCGACCAAAAATACAAAAAATTAGCTAGGCATGGTGGCACACACCTATAGTCCCAGCTACTCAAGAGGCTGAAGTGGGAGGATGGCTTCAGCCCAGGAGGCAGAGGTTGCAGTGATTGGGCCACTGCATCACAGCCTGGGAGACAGAGAGATATCCTGTCTCAGGAAAAAAAAAAAAAAAAAAGAGTTATCAATTACATGGGTTTTTTTTTGTTGTTTTTTTGGAGACAGGATCTGGCTCTATTGCCCAGGCTGAAGTTCAGTGGCATGATGTTGGCTCACGGCAACCTCTGCCTCCTGGGCTCAAGTGATCCTCCCACCTCAGTCTCCCGAGCAGCTGGCACTACAGGGGTGCACCACCACGTCCGGCTAATTTTTTTTTCTGGTATTTTTTGTAGAGACAGGGTTTCACTATGTTGTCCAGGCTGGTTTTGAACTCCGGGGCTCAAGTGATCCACCTGCCTCACCTCCCAAAGTGCTGAGATGACAGACATGAGCCACTGCAACTGGCCATAGTTAACTACTCAGCTCCGGGGTTGTAGTGTGAAAGTAGCTACTGACAATATATAAATAGGTGTGGCTCTGTTCCAATAACATTTTATTCACAAAATGGGCCAACCTCTGCTCTAGAACCATACTGTTCAAATGCTGTTCCAAGGATCAGCATTAATGTTTTAAATGTCATTTAAAACATTATCCAGAATTATTGACAGCATTTTAAATGAAATGTTATGAAAAAGTCAAAGGATAATTTACTTGAATTCTGATAATTAATGACTTCATAAAACCTTCTATTTAGGAAACCTGAATCTGTGATACATTATTAAATCAAAGACATATGTGAGAACAATGCACTTTCAGTAAAAGATGAGCACTTTGTCAAGAAAAAAATCTTAGACCAGAGCTAAGGGAAGAAGGTCAAGAAGCCTGTGCAGTTCAGACCAAAGGAAGAAAAAGATGTTTGATCCCTTCCTTCCCTGATGCTTCCAAAGCAAAAAGGGAAGTATGGCCAGCAAGTTGCACAACCCACTGAATGTTACAGTTGAAAGGCTGGACTTATCCAACTCTTTGACTTAACAGACATGGAGATGGAGGCCTAGAGGTGCTAAGTGTTAAGTAGGTACCTGACAGTATCTGCAGCTTGTTCAGGACAGAGCACTGGGGAGAAGCACAGCACTGCATAGACAATGGGCTCTAAGAAACGGGACTGAGGAACCTTTGCTTTGTTTCCTGTTAAGTCTCTTTCAAGGCTGTACAGTGAATAACTACTTACCCCAGAGAAGCATCACAATGCAAAAACAGCTAGGACTTTAAAGCTAGACTTCCATTCAAGTCCCATCTCTACCCTTTTAGTAGCCATGTAACCTTAAATAAGCCACTTATTATCTTCATCTGTAAAACTGGAATAATACCAAGCTCAGCAAGATATTTTAACATGTGAAATGCAAATCAGCAAGGTATCTGCTACATAGAAAATGTTCAACATGGCCAGGTGTGGTGCCTCACGCCTGTAATCCCAGCACTTTAGGAGGCTGAGGCAGGTGGATCACTTGAGGTCAGGAGTTCGAGACCAGCCTGGCCAACACGGTGAAAACCCGTCTCTACTAAAAATACAAAAATTAGCTGGGCCTGGTGGCAGGTGCCTGTAATTCCAGCTACTCCAGAGACTGAAGCATGAGAATCGCTTGAACCCAGGAGGCAGAGATTGTAGTGAGCCAAGATCGCGCCACTGTACTTGAGCCTGGGCCACAGCGCAAGATTCTGCCTCAAAAAAAAAAAAAAAAAAAGGAAATGCTCAATATGTGGTAATAATCACAGCTGTCATTATTTCTCAAAGGACTCTCAGTTCATCATTCTAAAAAGCATGTTCTGGGGCTGGGTGCTGTGGCTCACGCCTATAATCCCAGCACTTTGGGACACCAAGGCAGGTGGATCACCTGAGGTCAGGAGTTCGAGACTAGCCTGACCAACATGGAGAAACCCCGTCTCTACTAAAAATACAAAATTAGCTGGGCGTGGTGGTGCATGCCTGTAACCCCAGCTACTTGGGAGACTGAAGCAGGATAATTGCTTGAACCCAGGAGGCAGAGGTTGTGGTGAGCCGAGATCACGCCACTGCATTCCAGCCTCGGCAACAAGAGCGAAACTCTGTCTCAAAAAATAAAAATAAAAATAAAATAAAAAGCATGTTCTGCTTTAAACCAGGGACTGGAAAACTTTTACTGTAAGGGGCAAGACAGTAAATATCTCAGGCTTTAAGAGCCATATGGTCTCTATCACGACTACTCAACTCTAGGGTTATAGTGTGAAAGTAGTGACTGGCAATGCTTAAATGGGTGTAGCTCTGTTCCAACAACATTTTATTTACAAAATGGGCCAACCCCTGCTCCAGAACCATGCTGCTCAAAGTACTCCAAAAACGAGCAGAATCAACATCATCTGAGACCTTGTTAGAAATGCAAAAACTCAGGCCCTGCCCCGGAATTACTTGTTAGAAATGCAAAAACCGACAGTATCTGCAGCTTGTTCAGGACAGAGCACTGGGGAGAAGCACAGCACTTTAACAGGACTACCCCAGTGAATCACATGCACCTTAGTTTCTGAAGTACAGTGCTACAATTCAGCCTTAAAACCTTCAGTGAATTTAATATTTAAAATACTTAACCCTGAAAGAGTTTTCTAAAAACATACTTACTGCTCATCCCTTAAAAAGTAAATTACAAACAGCTGTTTAAAATCATACTTACATTATACTTTTTAAAGTAGGTATCATTTTCTGGATCCTTTAGCAACTTCTGTAGTTTTTCCTTTTGCAGAGTTAACCAGACCAGAGCATCTTTCACCTTTCCCTGTATTTTACACACACACAATTAAACTATATTTTAAACAGACTTGGTTTTTTAACAAAAAAATTAACAACTTGAAACAGCAGTGAAATAATGCCATCATTACACACCAATGATTCATTATGCCGAAGAGTAATATCACTTGTTCACATAACACCTTAAATTTTAAACCAGATTGGAACTAGCATCTGAACATGACAATGTGCTAAAGAAATGGGCAAGCAATGCACCCCCTCCCCCATTTTGGCTTGGAGAACATTATTCTAAATCATTTCTTTATAGCAGGCATTTCAGAAGACTGCCTTCCAATAAATCGAAATATGGGGTAATTCAAGAGATGTTCACACCCTGCAGAAACACTGACATCAAAAATAACTCAAACACTTTCGAGAGCCTAAAAATAACAGTACCAAAGGTTTTTAGCTATGCTATCATCAAGATATGAACAACAATTACTTTTTCCGTAGATTCTTGCTTAGGTGGTAAACTTGCTTACATTTGGAAGCCAATTTTACCGCTATAGGACAAAGAAGTTATATCTTATTTCCACCCTTCTTTAACCTTCATTTACTTTGTGTTTTCCTATTAAGCAAAAGTTTTCTAATATTTTTGCACTCAATTTCATGGACAGTTGAATCTTGCATTTTATTTTTTTAATATGAAAATTAATTAGAAAAGAATAGCTCCTCAGCAGGCCAGAAATAAGTGAACTGAATTATAAGCCTGCATCTCAGCTTGAGACTCTCTTCCAGAGTCAGCAGCAATCTGGCTTATTGCCTCAAACTTAACAGCTGGAAAAACATAGGCCCAATTTGTCAAATAAAATGCATGTAAACATGTCTGAAAATGCATGCAAACATGTGGTTTAAAATACTTTTTTAAGTAATATTCTCAAACATTTTACTAAATTCACAGCACTCATTTATCATCTTAGAAGCAGAATAAGAGTTTCTTTTCAGCTCAGCAATTTTTATGAAGTTTCCACCCACACTATTTTGTGTACTCACTGAAAGTAAAGGAGAAAAACTGAATAATCAAATGGCAATCTAATAGTTATGCAAGGCTGGGCGCAGTGGCTCACACCTACAATCCCAAGCACTTTGGGAGGCCAAGGCAGGTAGATCACTTGAGGCCAAGAGTTTGAGACCAGCCTGGCCAACATGGTGAAATCCTGTCTCTACTAAAAATACAAAAATTAGCCAGGCAGCATGGTCCACGCCTGTAATCCCAGCTATCGGGAGTCTGAGGCACGAGAATCATTTGAGCCTGGCAGGCAGAGGTTGCAGTGAGCCAAGATCACGCCACTGTACTCTAGCCTGGATAACAGAGTGAGACTCTATCTAAACAAACAAACAAACAAACAATAGTAATTCAGGAGTATATCAACAAATAGGGATTAACAATAGAATACAACACTTCCATTTATATGAATCACACAATTTCATTTATATGAAGCTAAAGAATAGACAAACTGGAAATGTGCTAAAATTAGATGATGGTGAAGGTTGCCCAATCATGTAAATACACCAACAACCATTGAAACAAACGTATTAAATAGATGAATTTTATGGTATATAAATTATATCTCAATAAAGGTAATAAATATTATAATACATAAAAATTTGATAGGCCAGGCACAGTGGCTCACTCCTATAATCCCAGCACTCTGGGAGGCCAAGATGGGTGGATCACTTGAAGTTAGGAGTTCAAGACCAGCCTGGTCAACATGGTGAAACCCATCTCTACCAAATATACAAAAATCAGCTGAGTATGGTGGCACGTGCCTATAATTCCAGCTACTTGGGAGGCTGAGGTATGATAATCACTTGAATGGGAAGACAGATGTTACTGTAAGACAAGATCATGCCACTGCACTCCAACCTGGGCGACAGAGTGAGACTCTGTCTCAAAAAAAATAAATAAATAAAAAATAAAAAAATAGAATATTATAATAAACAAAAATTTTATATCTTTAGATTTTTAAAAGTTTAACTTCATTTGTCTTAGATAGTGCCTATCGGAAAGTTGTTTCAGATAATTCAGTAAAGTTTAATAAATTATCCCTTTGAACCTAAAAAAAAAAAAGAACATTCAACACTAACCTACAGTAACAGAAATTAGAATGCTGGTTGCCTGGGGTAGGAAGCAGAGACAGAAAAGGTGCCCAATGGAATATTCTGGGTACCAGATATGTTTTATATCATGATTGAAGTATGATTTACAGGGGTGTATGCTCATTAAACTGTACATTTAAGTTCTGTATGCAAATTATATCTTGATTTTAAAAATTAAACCATTAGCAGGATACAACTAAAATGAGCTTGACTTATGCATATGAAAACATACCCGAGCCTCCTCTCCAGTCCCAGGTGCATCTTTGGAATACTGCAGAAACTGTGCCACATAGGTCATGATGGACTTTTCATCAGGATCAACAACGTCCACATCTGCAAGATACACCACACTATCAATTAGCTGTTATACATTTGCTATAATGAATATTCAAGAATGGGCTATGCCATAGCCTCTGCCATTTAGTTCACAGGCTCTGGAAATGCACCAAAGTAGTCACCCAGCCATCCAATCTCTGTTTACTCAGCCTTGCTGCAAGACTGTGCAGTGGCTAAGAGTTTAGATCTATACACAGAGATAGCTGGGGGGTTAAATCCTGACACTAGTATGTGCATAGTCTCAGTTTTCTAATAATAAAGTGTCACTATGGGGGTATGTCTGAGGGCATAAGTAGTCAGAGAGGATGAAGAGGAGAAAATAAAGCATTCCTCTTTCTAGACACATGGTGCAGAAATTCCTCCAGGAATGCAGGAACATACAGCAATTAGAATGCATTCCTGACACCTTGGTCTTGGCATGTGTGCAGTAAAGCATCTCCAAAAGCATATATTGTATGGAAAGCTTATCTAAGACATTCACAGAGTTTGTTCATTCATTCATAGAACAAGTAAATCTACTGAGAGCCTTCTACGGGCCAGGCTTTGTGTTGCATTAAGAGTCCATCGTGAAATAAGTCTGTAAAATGCTGAATTAAACAAAATTTTAAAGACTACAAACTCCTATTTATCTTATTTTTTATTTATTTTAGACACGGTCTCTCTATGTTGTCCAGGCTGGTCTCAAACTCCTGGCCTCAAGCAGTCTTCCGACCTCAGCCTCACAA
Source organism: Papio anubis (assembly GCF_008728515.1). Taxonomy (NCBI): domain Eukaryota; kingdom Metazoa; phylum Chordata; class Mammalia; order Primates; family Cercopithecidae; genus Papio; species Papio anubis. Next base: position 42,587,967 of record NC_044982.1, read on the forward strand.
GTAGCTAGCATAAGACACTGTGCCAGGCATATAAATTCTGTAAAGTACAGAACTTCTCCAGGCATCTAATAAGTGAAGGAGATCATAAAATCACAAAAAGCGGGATGCAATATGTCACAGACAAAATGAACACCTAATCTGGAGGTGCTCCTTGACCTAAACAAGCAATAAAGATTATTTAAAAAAAAAAACTTCAGTTTATTTATTAAGTTAAACTTAAAGCAACAAATATTTACAGAGAGCCAATAACTGTGGGTCACAGGCAGGGGCTACAAGGATATGTAAGGCATGGTCCCTGCCTTTGGAGATCTTATGCTTCAACCCTCTATTCATTCAACTAGTAGATGCTAGATGCCTTAAAACATTATCTGCCCCTCAAGGAGTTTAAGGTTAGGAGAAAAACAAGTAACAAACAAATACAACACACCATGCATGCTTTAGTGAACATATTTACTAGGTTCCATGAGTGCTCTAAGTCACCTGAAGTAGAAAATAAATCAATCCATTTGCAAACAATGTAATTCAAGGCAGTAAGCATATAAAATTAGCAATAAAAAGCTGAGGGTAGGGTTTCAATATAGGAAGAATTTTTAAGAATTAAGTTATTCTATCTTTAACTGAAAAAGATATAAACATCAAGAGATACATAAAATAATGATACTGGCTTATTTAGATACCGCTTTACAAAAACTTCTCGTTATATATGAAGCCACGCGTGAAGATTAAATGTGTTAACAATATTATGTCAAAATAGTTCCCTTATTCAAATATGACTAAGGTATTTGGTTTGGATAAATAATCATGATGCATTTCATATTTTTGAGCTATTATTTAAGCCATTTATAATGAATTATGAGCAATTATGCAGAGGAAATTTGTTTTTACTATAGTGTCTATTTCGTTAGTTGCCTGGTTATTCATATATACAAAAATGGAGAAAATATTTTATACTAATAATAAAGATTTGGAGAATCACAATATAAGAAAAGTATTTAAAACAGTCAGTCATCAGAAACAGGACAAAAGCATAAGAAAAAATAAAGGAAAAACAAAAGACAATGAAAAGCCAAAAAGAAAAGACAAAAGACAAGGAAAGGGAGAAAAGAAGGTAAAAAAAGAAGGGGGGAAAAAAGATAGGGGTAAAAAGTTAACAAGAATTAGTAACAACCAACATGAAGGCAGACCAATGTCCAAACTATAGAAATACAGCTGTAGGTAGACCAAGCATGGTGGCTTAAGCCTGTAATCCTAGCACTTTGTGAGGCCGAGGCGGCAAAATCACCTGAGGTCAGGAGTACTAGACCATCCTGGCCAACAGGGCAAAACCCTCTCTCTACTAAAAATGCGAAAATTAGCCAGGCATGGTGGCACATGTCTATAATCCCAGCTACTTGGGAGCCTGAGGCAGGAGAATTGCTTGAACCCAGGAGGCGAAGGTTGCAGTGAGCCAAGATTGAGCCACTGCACTCCAGCCTGGGAGACAGAGCAAGATACTCCAATCTCTAAATAAATAAATAAATAAATAAACAAATAAATAAATAAATAAATAAGGCTGTAAGCTCACATACAAGTTCTAAGTTCAAATTAGGCTGTGAGCTTATAAATATCACCTAAATTCAACTCTTACCAAAACCTGAAGTCCACAGAGGCTAAATACCAGTAGCAAAGAGCACAGGTAGCAGCCAGATCTTGGTTTCTAATACCATTCTCCAATAAAAAGAGCCAGGGCTCCTTGGAGAAATGACGATCCTAAGACTGGGGCAGGAAATACACAAGATGAGCCTGCAGCATCTTGTCAGGCCAGAAAGTAAGAAAATGCTCAAAAACAAACAAGCAAACCCCATACTGATGGGGACATATCAAAGGAGCACAGGAGCCAACTAAAGAGCTCCTACTGGCCAAAACTTTTGAGTGTAAAGAGACTTTTAAAAAAATTGACCCTTAAAATAAACATAGTAGTACAATAAGCCCATATTGATATAAATAAATGACTGAATAAGTAAGTAAATGGGGGAGAATAGACAAATTTCTGGGCAGAAGAACTTCAAATAATTTACATAGATAATCTGCCATCAAGGAGAGTGAGTGTAACTCTCCCAAGTGTGGGCTATGCAGTGATTTCCCTCCAAAGAGCACAGTATGGAAAGAAGCGGGAGAAAAGAGTAACTTCACCATGAGAACTCTGATCAGCACTAGCTCAGCCAGATGAGGCAGTAACTGGGATTACAGGCGCACCACCACGCCCAGCTAATTTTGTATTTTTAGTAGAGACGGGGTTTCACCATGCTGCCCAGGCTAGGTCTTGAACTCCTTACCTCGTGTCTGCCCACCTCGGTCTCCCAAAGTGCTGGGATTACAGGCATGAGACACAGCGCCCTGCTGAAAGTTTATTTAAAAATACAAAAAGAGGCCAGGCGTGGTGGCTCACGTCTGTAATCCCGGCACTTTGGGAGGCTGAGGTGGCCCAATGCTTGAAGCCAGGAGTTCGAGACCAGCCTGGACAACATAGTAAAACCCCATCTCTACTAAAAACACAAAAATTCGCCAGGCACAGTGGCACACACCAGTAGACCCAGCTACTCAGAAGGCTGAGGTAGGAGAATCACTTGAACCAAGGAGATGGAGGCTATGGTGAGGCAAGATCACACCACTGCACTCCAGCTTGGGAGACTGAGTGAGACCCTGTCTCAAAAAAAATAAAAATACAAAAAAATTAGCCGGGCGTGGTGGCGCACACCTGTAGTCCCAGCTACTCAAGAGGCTGAGGCACAAGAATCACTTGAACCAAGGAGATGGAGGCTGTGGTGAGGCAAGATCACACCACTGCACTCCAGCTTGGGAGACTGAGTGAGACTCTGTCTCAAAAAAAATAAAAATACAAAAAATTAGCCAGGCATGGTGGCGCACACCTGTAGTCCCAGCTACTCAGGAGGCTAAGGCATAAGAATCGCTGTAACCCAGGAGGTGGAGGTTGCAGTGAGCCAAGATTGCTGGGCAACAGAGCAAGACTCATTCCAAAAAAAAAAAAAGGAATGAAGTATTGATACATGCCACAACATAGATAACCTTGGAGATATTTTGCTAAGTTAAAGAAGCCAGTCACAAAGACTGTGTATTGTATAATTCCGTATATGTGAAATGTAATTAGAAAGTACTGGGGCATGAGGGGGGTTGGCGGCAAATGGAGAGTAATTGCTAATGGTCACAGGAGTTCCTTTGCGGATGACAAACATGTTCTAAAATGAACGGTGATGATGACTGAACAATTTTGTGAATACAGTTCTTCTTGGTATCCACAGGAACTGCTTCCAGGACTCATCTCTAGATTGCTTTTAATATCCAATACAATGTAAATGCTATGTAAATAGTTGTTATACATTTGTGTAACATGTATTGTTTAGGGAATAATGACAAGAAAAAAGTCTGTACATGCTCAGGACAAATGCTTTTCTTTTTCCCCAAATATTTTCAATCCATTGTTGGCTGACTCCATGGATATGGAACCCATAGACACGGAGGGCAGGCTGTATACTAGAAACCACTAATTTGTATACTTAAATGGATACATTATATGGTATGTGAATTATCTCTTAATAAAGCTGCTTAAAACGAAAAAGATTAAGTGACAAATCCACAGTCACCTGGGCAGTGAGTGTGCTGGAACTAGCTGACTCACATCAGCTTAAGAGAGTTGATTGCTAAATGTTCAGAAGTTTTTGTAAGCTGGTTGTGAAAAAATCATCAATAAAAATTAAATCATATAAATGCACAAATTATATTAAAAGCATAGGTAATAAATACTCAAAACTTATCACTTCCCAATTATTGTATTATATTTTACTATTATCTATATGCTCCTGAGGCTATCTGTCTATTGTATCTGTGTGACAGAAACAACATATCATGGTGTGGTACTGAACATCTTTTTCTAATTCTGCGTTTAGTGATTGCACATTGGTAACTTGAAATCAGTCATAACGGTAGCATTTATAACACAGAAATCTGCAAATGAGGGCTTGACTGTTGTTCTGTTAACTGCTAAAAAAGAGATGAATAAAATGTTAATAATGCAGGTAAATCTTAAAAATACGTTCTGTCTAAAGCTGTTAGTTGCGTTGTGAATAGCATCAAAAGTTGAGAAAATATTCTTCTAGTATTCAATTCGGCAAAGAAGCCATTCATGTCACTGAAGAACAAATGAAGTTCTGATATACCTCTTATTCCACTTATTAACATAAAGGAAATTCTAAACTAACATTCATGTCAGAACTACATTTCTTCAGCAAATACAACCCTAAGTCGATTACAGAAGGATACAGAGTTTGGCAAAAATCAACAAAAGCATTTTGGGGCTATATGAAATCTATAAGAAAGCATATCATAAATGTTACAATTATTCATAAAATAATACACATTCCTTAATATCAGTCAAATCTATCATAGTGTAAATGTGTGTATGTTTCCCATTGTTTGGGAGGCCAGTCCCTAAACATTGTATACACACCCCAGTAATAGAGCTGAGACTAGAATTCATACGTGCTTGACCTACGCATTCATCATAATTTTCACCAATCCTGTATACCTCTATTACAACCTTAATGTTTTTTTTAATAGCTTTGGTTATATTATGAAACATTACAATCCAAAGTAAAGTGCTTTTGAGAAAGAAGTAAAATTTTTAAATCTTAATTTTATAAAGTTAAATTATAATTTGATGATGATCTCTGTAAAACTAACCAGTACTCAGGATGTTGTCGTTAACAATCCAACACGACTGAGCAGAATCAATGGCCAACCATATAAGGACAGACGGGAAAGCAGCAGTTTCTATTCTCAGATAGGTTTCAGCTTTAACTCAGAGGGAGTGAGGAGAGACATATAACCAACTTTAATTCAAGACTCAGAGAAACATCTTACAAAAGAGATTTAGAATAGAATAATAGAATCAAGAAGAAAAAAACACAGAACATAATAGAAGAAAATCAAGACAGAGGCTCAAATTATTCCCAATAACAGCATTGTTTGCTTTCAGCTGTGGCTTCCCCTGTAATTACTGAAGTTAACCAATTGGTAGGAATTGTTCAATCATATAAAATTCGATAAACAGTTTAAGTTAAGCCCTCCAGGACTACAATAGAATGCTATTATGTTTATTCATGTATAGATACTATTTTGAAATCAACTTCATGCTAAGCCTTAAAGATTGTTTTAAAAACAAAGAAGCTTTTTTACCTTCTGGTTCCAGCAATCTGGGGATTTTTAATTCTCGTTCTGCAATTCTGAAGGCCTCTCTCAGATTGTCTTTGTTGGATCTATGCTTCACACTCTTCATGTCAATTAGGTCTGGTCGCAAGGCATGAATGATGGCCAAAAAAGCCATCCCATTTCTCCAACTTGACTTAAAATCTGTCACATTGACAGACTCATAGCTATCATAAAAGGACAAAAACATGATAAATACCATTAAAAATAATGTAACACACCCCTCCACTACATTCGATAGTAATTAAAACTTGTCAAATCAAGTAAATTAGATACATCACGCTAGATAAAATTTTTAATCTTGTGATCAAATTAAAGGAAAATGCCAAGCTTGATGAAACTCAAAATACCACAGAACACTGATTCTCAAAATTTGGTCCCTGAGCCAGCAACAACAGTATCACCCAGGGTGCAGGTGTTAGAAATGCAAATTCTCAGGCCAAATCCCACACCTACTGAATCAAACTCTGAAGGTGGGCCTGAAATCTGTGCCTTTAAAAAAGCCCTCCAGGAGATAATGATATTCACCCAAGATGGATGCCCTTCATTACCAAATCTGTTGGCTTAAGCCTGCCTTTAAACTTCTACATACAGGGAAGGTCCCTAACTAGAGGAAATCACTTTCTTTTTCAGTGGGACAAATTAAATGATACATTGCGTGCAATTAATGGCCTGTAGCTCACTAGATAGATAGACCTTGTCACTCCTCTGCTTAAAACCCATCATGACGGATGAATGGATAAACAAAATGTGGTATATACATGCAATGAATATTATTCATCCTTAAAAAGAAGGGAAATTCTGGCTGGGGGCGTTGGCTCACGCCTGCAATCCCAGCACTTTGGGAGGCTGAGGCGGGAGGATCACTTGACACTGAGAGATTGAAGTTGCAGTGAGCTACAATTGCACCACTGCACTCCAGCCTGGGTGACAGAATGAGACTGTCTCAAAAAAAAAAAAAGGAGGGAAGTTCTGACACATGCTGCAACACGAAGGAACCTTAAAAACCATGCTAAGTGAAATAAGCCAGTCACAAAAGGACAAATACCATATGATTCCACTCATATGAGGTATGCAGAGTAGTCAAATTCATAGGGAAGTAGAATGGTGGTTGCCAGAGGCCAGAGGTTGCAGGTGATGGGGAGTTCTAGTTTAACAGGTACAGTTTCACAAAATGAAAAAAGTTCTGGTGACAGAGAGTGGTGATGGCTAGACAACAATATGAATGTAGTTAGTGCCACTGAACTGCACACTTAAAAAGGGTCAAAGTGGTGGATTTTAGGTTATGTACATTTTATAACAATAAAATCAATCAATCTATCTATCTATCTATCTATCTATCTATCTATCTATCTATCTATCTATCTATCTATCAACATCATTAGCTAGCCATTGTATTTAGAATGACATCTCTCACCCTGGTCTACAGACCCTATGTGATTTGGCCCCTGCCTGCTTTTCTCATCTTTGTATCTCCCCTCTCTTACAGAGTTACAGTCACCAGCCTCGTTCCCGTTTCTCAAAGCCACCCTCCTAGTCACTGTCCTTGGATGCTCCTTCTCATATTTCTTCATAAAGCCTCCACTTGAGGAGTCAGTTCAAAGCCTCTCTGCAGCAAAGCCCTGTCTTACCACCTGCAGTAAAGGAGACACTCTCCCTGCCCTCAACCTTCTTGACCATATCAAAAGTGCTTCACAATCTGCTTGCCAACTGTAATTATCACATTTCTTCATGATGATTCCTGCTTTCCCCATCAGGATGCAAGCCTTTGAGAGCAAGGGCTTTGCCTTTCTTGTTCACCACTGTAGACTCATTCCCCAAACAATGCCTGGCATATAATCAGGGCTTAAGACACATATTTTTTAAAAAATCACTCCATCACTATTCTGTGCTTCATAAGGGATCAGTGAAAGTTCTGCAAAAGGGTATAGTTGGCTGCAACATTTGAGATATATTCTAGAACAACTATCATGTCCTTTCATATCCCATAAAAAGCACGAAAAAATTCAATAGACTATTTTAAGGTATGAATCAAATGATAAAAGCTACTCAGGAAACAGGTCTGCTCCAGATGACCTGGGTTTTCCTGTTTACTTAGGGGAAAAAAGTTTAAAACTATGACTGTAATAAACTACATAGCAGTCAGTGATTTTTGTGTTGTCTAACAAATACGTCTGTGGTATCTACTCTACCCAGAAACTGTTCTAAATGCTTTAAAAAAATTAATTCTTATCATGCAGATAACAACCTATGACATATTACTGTTGTTCACATTTTATGACTGAAGAAATTGGAACACAAAGAGATTAGGTGTTCAAAGTCACCAGTTAGAAAGTACAGGGCACCAGCACTTCAAATCCAGGTACTCTGACTTTAGAATGTGCAAGACTAAGCTACACTATTAGGTGGGTGCAAAAGTAATCGCAGTTTTTACCATTAAAAGTAATGGCAAATTGTAATGCTATGGCAAAAGTAATGGCAAAAACCGCAATCACTTTTGCACCAACCTAATAATAACTAAAGGGATGGTGGCTGCAGCTGAAGGCAGGGCCAGACCTCAGCACCTTGAGTACTGAACCAGCACTGCACTGACTGGCAGGCACTGTACTCAATACTGTGTAGGTCAGCTCTGCACTGATGAGCCAAAGCCAATATCATAAAGATGTTGCTGCCAGACCTTAGAGAGGGCGGAATTAGGCTCCTGGTTGGCAGAACCTACACTCATTTAGATGTGGAGAATGGGGCCTGATTCATCTGTTTCACAAATGAGAAAATACAACATATTACTTACAAAAGAGTCTTATTGAAATAAAACACAAATATTGAAATAATAAAACACAGGATATTGAAATAAAAGTTATATAATACCACCAACGATGGCCAAAACTAGGATAAATCCATGATGAATTACTTAAGAAGAGGTGCTACATTTTAATAAGCTTAGCATAAGCTCTATAGCTGAAAACTAAGAAAGATGGGGAGATGTGAAGAAAAAATAAACTGTGGTAAAATATTTGGGGCTTTAAAGGACTTTAAGGTTATTTATGCATAAATGAAATAAATCTGAGTAGACACAATAATGCTTTTCACAAATACTGTTTGAGATTTTTAAAATTTAGAAAACTGGAGTACAATTATCTCTAGGAGATTCAAGAAACAATTCATTTAATATACTTTAAACCTCTATATAAGGTTATGTATGTTTATGGCTCTCATAAAATATAGAGAATGAATGACAACTAAAGAAAAGTAAGGCTGGGCCGCGAGCAGTGGTTCACTCCTGTAATCCCAGCACTTTGGGAGGCAGAGGTGGGCATATCACCTGAGGTCCGGAGTTTGAAACCAGCCTGGGCCAACCTGATGAAACCTCATCTCTACTAAAAATACAAAATCAGCTGGGCATGGTGGTGCACACCTGTAATGCCAGCTACTCGGGAGGCTGAGGCAGGAGAATTGCTTGAACTCAGGAGGTGGAGGTTGCAGTGAGCTGAGATCCTGCCACTGCACTACAGCCTGGGCGACAAGAGCAAAACTCCCTCTCAAAAAAAAGAAAAGTAAAGCTGAAGGCAGAAATTCAGCTCTATATTGGCCTTTCAACAGGAAGGACTTACTCTGAAGTCCTGCATTTGAAAGGGCTTAGCAACATAGTTATGACCCTATTTACCTAACAATGCTATGATGTGACAAGAAATGCCTTGTGAACTCTACAGTTCTAGTAGAGAGATCTCCTGCATCTACAGTCCTTATTTTTCCTAAGCTCCAGCTCAGACATTGGTTAAAATGGGAAAGTAAATTGTCTCCCAAGAGCAGAAAACATTTTTCTTTCTTAAAAAGAAAAACAAGATATGAGCACTAACTTTCCTTCATTATCCCCAATTTTTAAAAATGCATACTCCAGCCTGGTGTGGTAGCTCACACCTGTAATCCCAGCACTTTCAGAGATGGAGGCAGGTGAATTGCTTGTGCTCAGGAGTTTGAAACCAGCCTGGGCAACATGGCAAAACCCCATCTCTACAAAACATACAAAAATTAGCCAGACATGGTGGTGTGTACCTGCAGTCCCAGCTACTCAGGAGGCTAAGGTGGAAGGATCAATTGAGCCTGGGAGGTCAAGGCTGTAGTGAGCCATCATCGCACCACTGCAGTCCAGCATGGGTGACAAAGTGAGACTCTGTCTCAAAACGCATACTGTCTGGTCTCTGTGCTTCCTAATTGAGCTATATTTCTAAACTCTGAGGTCTCTTAATATACTCACATACATCTTCAAGAGATAAGTTTTGTGTGTGTGTGTGTGTGTGTGTGAGACAGAGTTTCGCTCTTGTTGCCCAGGCTGCAGTGAAATAGCATGATTTCGGCTCACCACAACCTCCACCTCCCGGGTCCAAGCAATCCTCCTGCCTCAGCCTCCCAAGTAGCTGGGATTACAGGCACGTGCCACCATACCAGGCTAATTTTTCATAGAGACGGGGTTTCACCATGTTAGCCAGGCTGATCTCAAACTTCTGACCTCAAGTGATCTGCCCGCCTCAGCCTCCCAAAGTGCTGGGATTATAGGAGTGAGCCATCGTGCCTGGCACTTAAATACCACTTTATTTCCATGTAATAATATGCCACCTAAACACAGCAGGTGGGAGTGAGCGAGTTTACCCAGGTGATACCACCTTCCAGCCTTTGAAACCAAACGTGGCTGAGCTCTCGGGCTTCCACATATGGAAGAAGCACTGAGAGGAAGGGGGATAGTGAGAATTTTCATTTTAAGTGAGGGAGGTGTTTGGGTGGTGAGGTGGTGTTGGTTGATACAGTTGCCCTGTGTGTCTCTTAGGATCATAGCAAACTACTTACGTGGCACATTGTTCCTGAGCCCACAAAAGAAGGGCCTTTTTTGCAGACATCTGCCATCTTGCTTGTACTTTGGAGCATTTCTTAGCTGGAGGACTTGAGGTAGGAGAAGAATCAACCACACTCACATCATCCAGGGAAGGCTGATTGTAATTGCAAGGAAGAGTCTGGGCAAGCTTCTCAATCTAAGGAAGGCAAAGTAAGACTTAATGTTTATAAAAGCATAAGTTACCAGCATTGGGCCAAAATTTCCAGTCAAAATAAGACCTAAAAAGCATCCTATGACAGTCATAGTTTACTCCTAGTGAAATGAATACTGGGCAAATCCTTGAATAACAGCATCTGCCATGGGGGCTGCACTTTTGCTTCCTAAGGTATGACTTGGGTCATTCCTTACACTCTCCCAGGCATGCTGCCCCACACCGAGGGATGTCCCTTATCGATGCATCCCCCTGAAGTACTTATGGAGCACTTCACTGTAGCTTAACGCCTGTCAAATGAATTTAACTGAACCAAATTGAGCTCCTAGTCTAGAGTATCTTGAGAGACTGGATCAAGTGAAATGCATCCATTAAGGACAAATGTATACATCAAAAAAAAGATAGTCAAACACATGGATAGACAAGTCCAGAGGAAACAAATAAAACTGCCATTAAATCTATGAAAAACAATTGCATTTGTAATTTAAGAAATTTAAACGTATATAGCAAAAGGATAGCTTTTACTATATTGTACAGGCAAAATAAATGTAAAGGCAATATCCAGCGACGGTCAAAGTATGAGAAACTAGATATTTTTATATTGCTAGTAAATGTACAAATTGGCTCAATTTTTTTGGAGGGCGATATGGTATCTATCCAAAACTTTAAAAGATAAATCCATAAACATAAAAGTATTTAATACATTTCTCTCAACAAATGACAGACTAATCAGACAATCAATAATAACAGATGTCAACAACACAATTAACAAACTTGATCTGATTAGCATTGATCCGGTAAGCACTACGCCAACATTGCTTTCACAAGCGTACAGAACATTTACTGAAACTGACCATGCTGCACCGTAAGTCAAGCTGCAGCAATTTTGAAAGACTGAAATCATTCAGAGTATGTTCTCTGACCACGTTGAAATTCTAGTCAGCAGCAAAGATATAACAGACAAAATCTCCAAATATTCAGAAATTAAGATAAATAAATAAATATATATATATATATATATATATATATATATTTTTTTTTTTTTTTTGAGATGGAGTCTCGCTCTGTCACCCAGGCTGGAGTGCAGTGGCGCAATCTCGGCTCACTGCAACCACCACCTCCCAGGTTCAAGTGATTCTCCTGCCTCAGCCTCCTGAGTAGCTGGGATTATAGGTGCACATCACCATGCCTGGCTAATTTTTGTATTTTTGGTAAAGACAGGGTTTCACCATGTCGGTCAGGTTGGTCTCGAACTCCTGACTTCGTGATCCGCCTGCCTCACCCTCCCAAAGTGCTGGGATTACGGGCGTGAGCCACCACACGCAGCCTAAGCAATATATTTTTATATGGCCCATAGGTCAAATGAGAAATAGAAATGAAAATTAGAAAATATTTTGAACAGAATAATTAAAACGTTATACTCACAGATTGAAAGATGCAGTATTTTTTAAATGTCAATTTTTTTCTGAAACGTTTTATACATGCCATGTAATCCTAATAAAAATCCCAGCAGGAGTGTGCGTGTGTGTGTGAGAATGTGTGTGTGTGTGCGCACACACGCGTGAAAACTGACAAGTTATTTATAAAATTTATATAAAAATGCAAAAAGCAAAGAATAATGAAGATTTTCTTAAAGAACAAGTTGGACAACTTACACTATCAGATATCAAGACTTACTATATAGTTACCAAAATTACAAAGTATAGTACTGGTACAAAGAGAAGTGATGAAAGAAAATAGGTCATTTGAAAATACAGCCTCACATATAGGGCGACTTCATGTCGACTTCACGTGTGAAGGTGACACTACAGCACAGTAGGAACATGGTGAGCTTTTCAATAAACTGTTGGGTCAACTGTTTATAGCCATATGGAAAAAAGTAAATTTCGATTGTTTCAACACAGCATACAAAATCAATTCATTCTTGAAAGATTGTAGAGCTAAATATAAAATTTAAAACAATTACATTTTCAGAACTGGGCTGTCCAGTATGACAGTCACCAGGCACATGTGAGATTTAAATTCAAATTAATTGAATAATTCATTTCCTCTGCCATACTAGCCACATCTCAAGTGTTCAATAGCCACAAGTGGCTTGAACAGGAGGCAGAGGTTGCTAGTAGTCACTGTTTTGTACAATATAGCTATGGAACATTTCCACCATTGCAGAAAATCCTATTGGACAAAATTGTTCTAGAAAATAATGTAACAGAATACTTTCATAGTAAAAAGAGGTCTTTAAAGAATATAACAGGCCAGGCGTGGTGGTTCACATCTGTAATCCCAGCACTCTGGGAGGCCGAGGCAGGTGGACCACCTGAGTTCAGGAGTTCAAGACCAGCCTGACCAACATGGTGAAACCCCATCTCTACTAAAAACACAAAAATTGGCTACGCCTTGTTGTGTACACCTGTAGTCCCAGATACTCAGGAGGCTGAGGCAGGAGAATCACTTGAACCCAGGAGGTAGACGTTGCAGTGAGCCAAGATTGTGCCACTGCACTCTAGCCTGGGCAACAGAGCAGGACTCCGTCTCAAAAAAAAAAAAAAAAAAAGGAATATAAAAGTATAAGCCACAAAAGAAGTTGATAAATTCAAACTATATTGAAATTATGAATGCTTCTTCATTAAAAGATTGAAAAAGCAAGCCACAGTCAGAATTATTTGCAATTTACATACATTCTACAGAAGACTTTTGTCCAGTATATATTATATTATACTGTAATATGTTATGTTATAGTATATATAATATATTATATAATATTATTACAATATTATATATTACAGTATATAATATATACTGGACAAAAGTTATATATCACAGTATATATATAATATATATACTGGACAAAAGTTCTTTGTAGAATATATATAATGTATATACTGGAGATCACATATACATATAATATATGCTTATATGTAATATATAAATATATTATATAAAATATATATTATGTATTATATAATATATACATTTATATATATTTTATAATACATTTATATATTATATAATATATTATAAACATATAATATATAAACATATATTATATATGTATATGTGATCTCCATACATATATATGATCTCCAGTATATGTGTATATGTGTATTCATCTATATCTATATCTCCAGTATATATGTGTATGTTTTTTGGAGACAGGGTCTTGCTCTGTTGCCCCGGCTAGAGTGCAGTAGCACAATCATGGCTCACTGCAGTCTCAACTTCCTAGACTCAAGTGCTTCTCCCACCTCAGTCTCCAGAGAAGCTGGGACCACAGGCAGGTACCACCATTCCCAGCTAATTATTTTTATTTTTATTTTTGTAGAGATGGGGTCTCCTTATGTTGCCCAGGCTGGTATTGTTTGTTTACTATGGCAGAGGAGAGAGTAGGAGGCTTCTGGGCTCAAGCAATGCTCCTGCCTCAGCTTATCAAAGTGCTGGCATTACACCCATGAGCCACTGCACCCAGCCTAGAATGTATTTTAAAACATCTATAAATCATTACACATAACATCAAGGCTTAAATAATAAATTTTAAATGCCAAGTATTAGCGGCAGAGATTGGAGCAAGAAATTCTGGTGAGTATAAATTGGAAGAACTACTTTGATTAACTGTTTGGCAGTATATACTAAAGCTAAAGATCATATGCTCTGACACCATCAGCTCCGTTCCTAGGTAAATACAAGATGGAAATGAGGATTTATACAAGGTATATACAAGAATGTTCCGAACAGCTTTATTCATAGTAGCTAAAAACCGGCAACAGGTCACGTGTGGTGGCTCATGCCTGTAATCCCAGCACTGTGGGAGGCCGAGGTGGGCTAATCACCTGAGGTCAGGAGTTCGAGACCAGCCTGGCCAACACTGTGAAACCCCATCTCTAGTAAAAATACAGAATTAGCTGGGCATAGTGGCACACACCTATAATTCCAGCTACTCAGGCGGCTGAGGCCAGAGAATCGCTTGAACCCAGGAGGCAGAGGTTGCAGTGAGCCAAGATCGTGCCCCACTGCACTACAGCCAGGGTGACAGAGTGAGACTCCATCTCAAAAAACAAAACAGAACAAAACCAAAAACAAAAAAACTGGCAGCAAAAGAAATGTGCACCAACAATACAATGGTAAATATGTTATGGTATATTCATATAATTGTATATTCATGCACAACAATGAACAAGAAAGACTTACTGATACTTGCTACGATAAGGTAAATCTTACAGACATGATATAAAATGAAATAAGTCAAACACAAAAGAGTACATAGTGTACATAAGAGAAAACATTTATAATTCCATTTGTATGGTGTTAAAGACTCTACACTTATCCATAGGGCTCAAAATGGTGCTTACCTTTAGGAAAGGAGGGCAGTGATTGGGAGAAGGTCCTGGGGCACTTAGGGATGCTGGCAAAGTTCTACATTTTTATCTGGCAGGGTGATTATATGGGTGTGTTTCATTTATAAATATTCATCAAACTCTATACTTAAGTCCTGTTCATTTTTATCTGTGTGTGTTACATATACATCAACAAAAGTTTACCTAAAATTTTTTAATTAAAAAAAAAAAAGGCCAAGTGTGGTGGCTCACGCCTATAATCCCAGTATTTTGGGAGGCTGAGGCGGGTGGATCATTTCAGGTCAGGAGTTCAAGACCAGCCTGGCCAACATGGTGAAATCCTGTCTCTACTAAAACTACAAAAATTAGCCAGGCATGGTGGTTGGCACCTGTAATCCCAGCTACTCAGGGGGCTGAGGCATGAGAATCACTTGAACCCAGGAGGTGGAGATTGCAGTGAGCCAAAATCGCGCCACTGCACTCCAGCCTCAGCAATAGAGCAGTCTCAATAAATAAATAAATAAATAAATAAAATAAAAGCTTTAAGCTCAGCACAGTGGCTCACACCTGTAATCCCAGCACTTTGAGAGGCCAAGGCGGGCAGATCATGAGGTCAGGAGCTCGAGACCAGCCTGGCCAATATGGTGAAACCCCATCTCCTAAAAATACAAAAATTAGCCAGTTGTGGTGGCGCATGCCTGTAGTCCCAGCTACTTGGGAGGCTAAGGCAGAAGAATCAATTGCACCCAGGAGGTGGAGGTTGCAGTGAGTCAAGATCCCGCCACTGCACTCCAGTCTGGGCAACAGAGTGAGACTCTGCCTCAAAAAAAAGCTTTTTAGGGTTTGGTAAACCCTATGGCGGCACAATGCCAAATTCTAAGACTTCCTGGGCCCATGGAAATAATTACAATTGTATAGCAAAGGTTTTATCTTAAGGGCATTCTTTTTTTTTTTTTTTGAGACAGAGTCTTGCTCTGTCACTCATATTAGTGTGCGCCAGATCCTTCTTCACTGCAAGCCCTCCCGGCTTATGCCATTCTCCTGCCTCAGCCTCCCTGAGTAGCTGGGACTACAGGCTCACCACCCCACCCGGGCTAAGGTTTTTGTATTTTTAGTAGAGACGGGGTTTCACTGTGTTAGTCAGGATGGTCTCGATCTCCTGACCTCGTGATCCACCCGTCTCGGCCTCCCAAAGTGCTGGGATTACAGGCTTGAGCCACCATGCCCGGCCCTTAAGGGCATTCTTATCTGAAATTACCTATAATTACAAATGATCATGAGCTTTCTGACTATCCATTAGTGAAATACAGTACTTTACAACAAACATCATGCCTCCATATACATACACACACACACACACACACACACACACACACACACACACACACACACACACACACACACACACACACACACATATATATATATTCAGAAAGCCATTCAACAGAGCATGCTGAAAACAGTATGGATAACATGACCCCATTTTGTTAAAATACATACATATGAAGATACATTAATTCTTGCTGTATATATCATAAAGACTATACACTAAATTATTTATAGCAGCTATAGTGAGTGGTAGATTATACATCTGATTTTAGTCAGATTATGAATCTGACATGAATATTTATTCTATATTTGGTTTAGATTTTCTTAAAGAAATAAAACACAGGCCGGGCGTGGTGGCTCACGCCTATAATCCCAGCACTTTGGGAGCCCGAGGCAGGTGGATCACAAGGTCAGGAGTTCAAGACCAGCTTGAACAACATGGAGAAACCCTGTCTCTACTAAAAATACAAAAATTAGCTGGGCGTGGTGGCGCACACCTGTAATCCCAGCTACTCAGGAGGCTGAGGCAGGAGAATCTCTTGAACCCGGGAAGCGGAGGTTGCAGTGAGCTGAGATCATGCCACTGCACTCCAGCCTGGGTGACAGAGTGAGACTCCATCTCAAAAAAATAAAAATAAAATAAATCATTAAAAAAAAAAAGAAATAAAACACAGATACAATTTAAGCCTCTTTCTCTCTCCAATCCCATTTTATCCTTTCCCAGAAAAAAAACGCACAATCTTAAATTTAGTTTTCATCATCCTCATGCATATTATTCCACTGTAATTACAAATGCATGTATCCAGAAATAATATATAGTCTGTCTCTGCATGTTTTAAATTTTATATGTTAGTTATACTATTTTCTAGTTTTTCTAAAATAAGTATTGTTCCCAAGTTATTTTTAAAATAATTATGGAAATGCAGAAAATGCAACTTTTTAGGCAGTGCAGACACCCTGCACTATGTCAGAATTCCAGGCCTGAGAAAACATATTTATCAATCATATGTTTTATAAAGTCAGAACTATAACCATCATAAAATCTTGATGTCCTCGCATAGAGCTAGCATATAGTAAGTGTTCAAAAATATCTGTGAAACGAAATGAATCTACAACTCAGTCTTGGGATAGAACTGGATATTATGGGATTATTCATAGTCAGATAGGACAGGGGTCCCCCAAAATGGGGAGGCTTTACAAACTTTAGTGGCTAGATTTCAAGCATTTACTCCAGAAGCTTTCTACTCTCTCCTCTGCCATAGTAAACAAACAATAAGAAGCAAACATTTACCATGGCAGGTTCTGTTCAGACTGGTGCTGATATTATGAATAATGCAGGATATCATGATAATTCAGCATTCAACTTTCAATTGAAAAACAGCAACAGGGCAGGCATGGTGGCTCATGCCTATAATCCCAGCACTTTGGGAGGCCAAGGCAGGCAGATCACCGGAGGTCAGGAATTTGAGACCATACCTGGCCAACATGGTGAAACCCCGTCCCTACAAAATATACAAAAATTAGACTGGGCACAGCGGCTCACGCCTGTAATCTCAGCACTTTGGGAGGCAGAGGTGAGCGGATCACCTGAGGTCAGGAGTTCAAGACCAGCCAGACCGACATGGAGAAACCTCGTCTCTACTAAAAATACAAAATTAGCTGGGCGTGGTGGTGCATGTTTGCAATCCCAGCTACTCAGGAGGCTGAGGCAAAATAATCACTTGAACCCGGGAGGTGGAGGTTGCAGTGAGCCAACATCGCACCACTGCACTCCAGCCTGGGCAACAAGAACAAAACTCTACCTCAAAAAAAAAAAGAAAAAAAAATACGAAAATTAGCTGGACACGGTGGCGTGCGCCTGAAGTCCCAGCTACTCAGGAGGCTCAAACAGGAGAATCACTTGAATTCAGGAAGGAGAGGTTACAGTGAGCTGAGACTGTGCCACTGCACTCCAGCCTGGTTGACAGAGCGAGACTCCGTCTCCAGAAAAAAAAAAAAACAATAACAGAAATGGCAAAAGGTCTGCTATTATTTTCCACCTGTTCAAGATTTCCAGAGGTCCTATTTATAGGAGACGCTCAGGACTGAATTTAGTCAACTCACACTTATTGCATTACATTTATTTTATACTGTGGGTAGAAATATTTCTAGGGTAGAAATAATTTTTATATCATTAAACTACTTACATGAAAGTGCAGGATAATTGTCCAAATTAGGCCAAGGATAATGGATGGGTTTCCATCAATGATATCAGTAACATGAATATTTATTAGCTTAATCTGGAAAACAAGAAATGCAGGTTAAAAGGAGGAAATATTCCAGAGCATTAATCTCTCCTGTGAATTTTTAAGTAAAATTTATACTTACTGATCGGTTTCTTAGGAATGTCAAGGCATGTTCTATATTGATTCTACACTGGAATGTATTAGATCCTTTATCCCGAGGCTGTGAAATTCAAGCAAATATATTACTCACAAAAAAATGAAATATATATTTTTTAAATCAACAAGAAGTCTCTCAGTGTCATTTAAAAATCTTACCAACTGTTGCCCAGAAAGTACTTCTAGCAGATCCAGGAGGACATGCCCCTTTTTAATGTCTGTAAATAGGTCGGATATAACCGAGGGAGAAGTGTGCTGCAAAAGGTCACAAGAAAAATAATCATTCAAACTGTGGTCCAAAAACCATACCTTTAAGGATCTCATAAATGTGCTTTGTGAAAAACTAAAATTCAGTAATGACTTTCTTCTTAATTAAGAGAATGAGAAAGAACATGCAAAGATTCGTATCAAAACATAAGAAAAGTAGCAAATTTAAATTATCTTATGGCAAATTTCCAGTAACACAACACCCTTTCTGCATGCAGCTTTCACTGAGAGCTTAAAACCTGCGCACACAAGCGGCATTAAAGACGTTTAGAATCAGTCACTAGTGACCCATCTGGAGAGCAGATTACATTTCTGGAGTAACCTGCTTATGTATTTACCCTTTCTTAGAATTATAAGCATCGTGTTGAAACGGACAGAGAGAAAACAGTGTGCGTGGTCTGTGAGAAGAGTCTCATTCATCACGCATCTAGGTTACTCTAGATACTCAGCATCAGTGTGGTAGGATGGCACCGTGATTACGATCAAGGCCGCCGAGTCCAGACTGTCTGGGTTCATATCCCAGCACTATCACTTCTAAGCTGTGTGACCACATGCAAGTCACATCCCTTCTCTGTACTGAAGTTTCCTTGACCTTTAAACAGGTGTATTACTATCTATCTCATAGGGATGTCATGAAATCATTTGTCAGGTGTTGTCACAATCATTACTTTTAAAGACTTCAGGACAGTTTCTAATATATAACATTCATTATATGCAAATCAGTATTACTATTATTTCGCTTGAAGAGATGTGATTAAATATTTTATAGCACTGCCCCATATCCTCAGCAAAAGTACTTTTTCGTCTGTGCGAGAAAGAGTAACAAATAAAACAAGATCAAGATAACTTTTAAAACATCTTCTTTTAAGAAAAGACATTCCACAACTTTTCCCTGTCATCACCAGTACCATTTTTTAATGGCCTCCTTGGGGTCAAAATAGAAGGAGTATGGGGGAGTAACAAATAGATTTATAACCTAATTTGGTCTTTGTTTGCTTACCCTGGCCAACTGTGAGTTTATCCAGCACGTGAAGGCCTTCTTCTGGGTGTCTTCCTGTTCAGCTACCAAAGAAGGAACAACAGCAGTTACAAAACCAGAAGCCTCAGAAACCTCCTGCACATATCAGAGCTTCAGAGGTCTGTCATACCGGGTGTGTGCCTGTGTTTCACAAGCTGACAAACTTTCCAGGATTTAGTCTAAATTGTAGGTGTTTGTCCAAGTAGTGTTTTAAAAAGCATGTTGATAGGATATTTTTTTAAAAACCATGGGTTTGTTGACGAGACAATGGTTTTTAATATTTTTTACTGACTAAAGAATTAGGACCACGGTGCTGTGGTTCACACCTGTAATCCCAGCACTTGGGAGGCCGAGGTAAGCAGATTGTTTGAGCTCAGGAGTTCAAGACCAGCCTGGGCAACATAGAGAAATCTCATCTTTAAAAAAAATACAAAAATTAGCTAGGCGTGGTGGCATGAACCTGTGAGGGGGGAAGATGGTTTGAGCCCGGGAAGTCAAGGCTGCATAAGTTGTGATCATGCCCCTGCACTGCAGCCTGGTCAACAGAGTAAGACTCTGTCTCATTTAAAAAAAGAAAAAGAAAAAACAACTGAGACCCTATACCACTTTGACACTACTGTACAAAGAACTGTGAACAGCAACAGGAGTTCCTAACCCACGAAGACTTTAAGTTTAAGCCAAAACCATGCAGTAAAGATGACCCCAGAATATAAGACGATGTTTTAAATGGCACATAAAATCGTTACGGTTTAGTCTTAACATTTATCACGGAGAATATATTGCCACTGAATTAACTGTAAATGAGCTGTAATTAGTCAGAGAGAACTGAGTTCAAATCCTGTTTCTGTTATGGAGTAGCTGTGTGACCTTGAGCCGTGTCCTTGTTTAATAAAAAAGTAATAGGCATTTGTCTCTAGAGATTGTTATGAGAATCTAATGATTCACTTAAAGTGATTAGCATAGACTCTGGCACATAAGAAGTGCTGGCTATTACTCTTACTAAACACGTAGGGGTTGGACATGGTGATTCACGCCTGTAATCTCAACACTTTGGGAGGCCAAGGCCGGTGGATCACCTGAGGTCAAGAGTTCGAGACCAGTCTGAGCAACATGGGGAAACCCCATCTCTAATAAAAATGCAAAAATTAGCCGGGCGTGGTGGCACATGCCTGAGTAGGCCCAGCTACTCAGGAGGCTGAGACAGGAGAATCATTTGAACCCAGGAGGCAGAGGTTGCAGTGAGCTGAGATCGTGCCACTGCACTGCAGCCTGGGTGACGATGCGTGACTTCGTCTCAAAAAAAAAAGAAAAAAGAAAAAAGAAAAAAAAAAACCCAGGTAGGAGTCAAGGGGAAGACCTGAACCCTCAGAGTACAGCCCTTCTTGCCCCTCTGAGCAGAAGTGGGCCCCACACTGACACCATGCCTCCTCTAGCCCTCTACCCCCGATTTTCAGCAGACATTCTTGACACCGAGGTTAAGGGTTAGCCCTGCACTCATGAACTGAGCTTCCATCTCCCCAGGCCTCCTCACCTGGATGGGCAGGGATAAGCATAGGCCCAGACACCCACTGCATCCTGTGCCCAATGCTTACAGCCTTGCCACCATCAACCTCAAGTTCACCGGGCCTCATCTCACTATACCCTTTATCCTTGCTTATATCAGCCAGTGCATGCACACATGCACACACTCACAAGCATGCATGCAAACACACACATAAGCACACATGTATATACATGCACACATGCACACACACTCACATGCATGCATGCAAACACACATAAGCACACATGTATATACATGCACACATGCACACACTCACATGCATGCATGCAAACACACACATAAGCACACATGTACATACATGCACACATGCACACACGCACATGCATGCATGCAAACACACACATAAGTACACATGTATATACACGCACACATGCACACACACGCACATGCACTCTAGACTCTCAGGTCCCTCTCATTTCTTTCTCTCTAATTCCCAAAAGACTGCATATCCCCCCAACTTTTCTCATCTCCCACCTCTCCTTAAGTTCTAAAATGCTTCCAATGATGATGAAATCTGTGGTGGGCCATCAGCAAAATCCCCTCCGTGCCCAATACCCTCTCTGATGTTGAGGCTTTGCCTCCCTGCTCTCATGGAAGCCTGGCCCTCCTTTGAGAATACCGCTTCCCCTGCAGCCCTCTCAAGTGGCGGCTTTGCTTTCTCTTGCAGCCCTCGTACCACTGTTTCCTCACTCCTCATGGCCACCTCCAGTTCATCCTCTACCCTCTTTGTCCCTGAAATCCCCTAGCTTTGAGTCTCATGTCATCAGACTATCCTTGCTATCACAATTGTTACGTACCGCTATCATTTCCCACCCTCTCTGCTCCTTCTCCACTGTCACTCTGTCCAATAGGACTCCTGTCTAACTCGTAGTACTTTCTTATTTACTTATTTTTAGATAGGGTCTCACTCTGCTGATCAAGATGGAGTGCAGGGGTGTGATCAGGCTCACTGCAGCCTTGCCCTCCCAGGGTCCCAAGTAGCTGGGACTACACGCGTGTACTGCCATGTCCAGCTAATTTTTTAAATTTTTTGTAGAGATGGGTGTCACCATGTTACCCAGGCTGGTCTCAAACTCCTAGGCTCAAGCAATCCTCCCAACTCACCTCCCAAAGTGCTGGGATTACAGGCATAAGCCATCATACCTGGCCTTATTCTTGGCAATTTCAGTATACACAGCAATGAACTTTCCAATGTCCTGGCCCCACAGCTTCTCGAATTCCTCCTCTCCAACACACTTGTCTTCTGCCCTGCGTCAACCACTTTGCTGTCATGGTTATATCCCAGACTTTGTCATTACTAATAACAACTCCTCCATGATCTCAAGTTCATGCATCTCCAATCAGTTCACTCGCTCTAGTGCCCCAACTCCAACAATCCTTTCAGTTCATCGACAACTCCAAGCCATTGACTCTGCCAGTTTTTCAGTGTCCCTCAACCCCAGGATGCCCTACGTTTCATTCTTATCCATTTTAAGTTCCATGATCAATTATTACCAACACTCCTTGCATTTCACCTATTTTGTTCTATTCGCTTTGACACTTCATGACTACTCTGTGCACTTCATCCTACAAACAGGTTGCTGAATGTGGCTGGAGAAACCCACTGAACAGTGCTCACTGATCTCACCAGCACCCCCAGTGGACCCTAAATGCTGCCCAGTAATCACACTGTATGGCCCTCTCCCCCTCCCCAGATGGCAATTTCACCCCTTTTCTTCTTCCACAAACGTCCAGTACCTCCCCCACATCATTAAACTCAGCTGAGACCTTGCTTCCCACCCCCTCATCTAATAACCTGCAAAAGTGCTCTGCCTCCAACCTGTCAGCACAGATGAACTAGCCTTGCTCAGATCTAAAGCCAGTCCTTTCACTTGTCCACTATATCCCATCCCTGTGTTCCAATGTGAGAACATGCTGTTCCTGCCTCTTCTGTATCCTCTTCCCCTACTCTCTTAGACAATTCCCATGAGTATACAGCCATACTGTTAATTCTCCCATCCAAAAACAAACCTCTCTTGACGCCAGATCCCCACCACCCATCGTTTCATTTGTCTGCTCCTTTGTGGCAAAATTCCTCAAATAGTTTGTGTTTACTGTCTCCAGGTCTTCTCCTCCCTCACTCTTAACTGAACCCATACCAATCAAGTCCCTGCCATTCAACTGAAACAGCTTTCTCATCATGGTCACTTGAATCAAGGTCCTTGATGACCCACTCTCGCTAAAACCAATGGTCTATTCTCAACCTTCATCCTGCTGGACCCATCAGCAGCATCTGATACAGATGATCACTCTCCTCTCCTGCTTCCAGGACCCAGACTCCTGATTTTCCTCCTTCATCAAGGTTGCTCCACCCTTTCTTTCATGTTTCATATCTAATGCCTCCGGATATCCTCTTAGGTCCACCCTCACAATATATTCAGGATATGACCACTTCCCACCACCTCTATCACCACCACCGTGGCCCAAGTCACCATCACCTCCACCTGGGTAACCGCAACAGATTCCTAACAGATCTTCCTTCCAGCTTTGCCCCAAAATATTATGCTCAGCAAAGCAGGCAGAGTGATGTTGCTAAAATGTTCACTCAGATCAGGAAACTCCTTTGCTCAAAACCCTGCAAGGGCTCCTCTCTTCACTCCTAATGGCGACAAGCCCCAGCACTATCTGCCCTTCCCTGCTTCCCACTTGCTCCTCCTGCTCCAACCACTCTGGCCTCCTGTTTTCCTCAAACTCCCCAGACCCATTCCCACCTTAGGCTTTGGCACCAGCTGTTCTTTCTTCTGGGAATGTTCTTTCTACAGTTATCCACAGGCGAATTCCCTCACCTCCTTCAAATCCTGGCACACACAACACCTCATCTAAGAGGTCTACCCTGACTGTCCGACCTAAAACTATAACACCCCCAACTCCAGATCCCTCTTGTCCTGCTCTATTCTTTTTTCCCAGAGTACTTATCTCTTTTAACATTTCAGGTAAATTACTCATGCAGTAAGTTTATTGTTAATGTCTCACTCACCTCTCAATAGAATTTAAGCACCACAACACAGGCAAAGATGCTTCGTCTGTGATATGTCCCAAGTGCCTAGAAAAGCTTGACCCAGAATAGGCCCTAAATAAATATTTTCTGAAATAATAATAATGTTTTGGGCTCACGCCTGTAATCCCAGGACTTTGGGAGGCTGAGGCGGGCGGATCACGAAGTCAGGATTTCGAGACCAGTGTGGCCAACATGATGAAACCCCATCTCTACTAAAAATACAAAAATTAGTTGGGCATGGTGGCAGGCACCTGCAATCCCAGCTACTCAGGAGGCTAAGGCAGGAGAATTGCTTGAACCTGGGAGGGAGAGATTTCAGTGAGCCGAGATTGTGCCTGGGCAACAGAGCGAGACTCCATCTCAATAATAATAATAATAATAATAATAATAATAAATGTTTTGTCTTCTTTTTTAGATTTAGTAGAGATGACGTCTGACTATGTTGCCCAGGCTGGTCTTGAACTCCTGGACTTAAGTGATCTTCCCATGTTGGCCTTCCGAAGTGCTGGAATTACAAGGGTGAGGCACCACACCTAACCTAATAATAATGTTTTTAATTATTATTGTGGTTGTTATATTTTACTATATTGAAGCAAATCTACCTTTATGAGTTCACAGTCCTTTCTCTTAAAGTTGTCTGTTCTACCTTCTACTACATTGTTTTCCTTGGACTTTAGTCTCCCTTATTAATCTACGTAGTCATAGTGAATTGAAATTATTGGTATTTGGCCTGCAATATGTGTAAAAGTATGACATCTAATTTAAGTTCTAGAAAAATTTTGAAGTAGGCAAGAGTTCTGGTTGAAGAATTAGAAGAAGGCCTAGCAGTATAAATGGAATTTTGTGGTGTTTACAACTGCCTAGTAAATATTGCGACTGATTAGAGATTAAAGATGCACCAAACCTCACAGGAATTTTTTTCCTTTTTAGTCCATCCCATTTTTTATGTATTACCAGTTTAAATTAGTTATAGCCTACTGATCTACACTTTATAGGGTGTTCAATAATTGCTAACTGAACTAAATTGAGTTCTGATAAGCCAACTGGATAATTCAGGCTTTTGAGAGTCATTCCTGTTTTATATAAATTTCTCTCAACGAAATAATTCCAGAGCACCACAATTTTGTCCTATAATTCAAAACTATACCAAATCTCCTAGAATCTCTGAGAAATGTTTTCATTGTTTTGTCCCCTAGTATCAGAAGATAAGAGAATATCTTTTAAACATGTATTGCCACCTACCAAGAAAAAAACATCAAAGGCTAATTTTGTATCTTAATAGAAAAAAACTAGAGAATACGTTTTTGTGATTCCAGGATCAAGTTATATTCACACGCTGTACACTAATCAGGGTCACATGTAAAAGCAGAGAGGGCCCTATCCATTCCTAGCAATAGAGCAGACATTCCAAATGAAAACAAACAACAAAAACAAAGATTACTCTCTTCCTTATTTTTAAGGGACCAAGAGAGATTTTTCCCCATCTAGATGATAAGGGGTAAAAAAGAAACTAATCAGCAATATCATCAGGTCCAAGAGAGAGAGTATGCACTGACTTGAGGGGAGTTACGGCGGGAAGGAGGAGCACAACTCAACAACCTCAGAAGAGGTGAAATGCAGCGTGAAACTGAGTGCAAAAAGACCATTGTGTGCCTACAGAGTCTTACCAATCCATGCCCACCCGGAAACCTCAGCCATTTTGAGCTATTTCCAAACAAGATGAGGGGTCATTTCATTTGCACGTGATACTAGACAAAAGGGGTCTTATACTAAGCAACCTGGGACTATGAACTTTCCTAGCTGAGAAAAGTGGCAGCAAAATCAGGGCTCTAACTGGATTGTTCAAATGGAGCACCTAATCGGACAGCAAACTGAGGAACATGCCCTTGACGCTCCTCAGAGATATAAACTTGAATTTAAAATAATCAAAACTTTTCTAAGGAAAAGTTGAAGTTACCTCCGTCCTAATCTGATCAAACTCTAATAAAAAAGGGAAAAAACACGAAGAGGAGCAGCCAGAACAAATCCCCACAGGTATTCTCCAGTTAGCAAATGAGACAGTGCACAAATGAAATCTTCAGAAAAAAAGATTTGGAAAGGAATCTGCATGGTTTTTAACTCATTGTCCGAACTTAGAGAATGCCTCTTCATCCTGGAAATCAGAACCCTCTAAATGTAATAAAGACCCTTTGCTTAACGGCAAACAAAGACGTCCCAGGTGCAATTAAACACCTTTGTAGCAGCTTAATTAAATGGTTTCGTATGCGCCATTCCATTTATCCCCTGACACACTTTTCTCACATTTTCATACTGCTTTATCCCTGAATGGCAGTATTCAATGGGAACCAGCGCCAAATAGCTCACCCTATGGCAGGATAAGGAAACTTTTGTTCTTTTCAAAGGCTGACCCATCAGGGAAAAAATAATTGAGAGCCACGTGCTTATAGCGACTTAATAAAACTCTTCTTAGAATGGCATGTAGAGAATAGGACCTTTCAATCAGCAGATGTTAGGGATAGAAAAAGCAAAGAAATAAAGAGAGTAATACAATCTACTACAATGATGAATTTCTGTGAAAATGCTCGGGGAATAGAGAATGAGAAATTACCTTGATTTTCCAGGCAAATATATATACATGATGCAGGAAAATGTGGTCAGTGAATTTTATTCAGGCCCACATGAGTATCCTTGCTTATCATCCTTGAAAAATATTTGCATGAATTTGAGAAATGAGGCACAGAAGGCAAAGATTTTTCTCTAGGTGTCATTACCATAAAAATACATTTAATCCCTGAGTTTCTTCTGATTCAGTCCGCTTTTGTGAGTGGGCAACTCATATCCTTAGCCAGAAGGGAACTGAACTGAAAGCCAATTGAATTAAGCTAATTAAAGGGTGTGGATTTTCATTTTAAAGCTCATTATGAAACTACCATGGCTACTAAGTCTCAGCAAGGTCATTTCCCAAAAGTTGGTCTAAAATGTTGACTCCAGGAGTCTTCCCTGGCAGTAAGAGTTCAAAAGCAGTTACCTGAGGCTAAGAATCACTAGCTTTCATTTTCACTTAAACGCAGAGCGATGCAGGATTAAAATGTGGCATCTCCAAGAGTGTTCGCTACTCTATGAGGAAGCCTTGTGACCTCTTCCTATCAAAGAATTTCTCTTCTTCTCCTCCTATGATTGGATTATTAATAACAGGTTTACTGCATGTGGCCCTAGATTCACTACTTTCATCTTTCACTCTCCTTATTAAAATTATTTGATCATTTCCTAATTCCTTACTGAAAAAACTGATCAATTCTTAGCCTAACATTCCAGGTCATTGGTAACTTGGCTCCATGACTTCTGTACCCATATCCTATTTCTCTGGCCAAACTAGGATATCTACAATTCCCCAGCGATGTTTCACCCTTTTCTGCATCACCACGCTACATGCTGTCTGGAATGGCCACTCTTCCCCATCTCTCTGCGTTCACAGAAATGCCAGCACCCAGCACATGTGGGCACTTGATCAACATTTATTATAATCGGACATATGCCGTTTAAAAGTTCCACACCCCTTTTTTTATTTTGAGATAGGGTCTCAACTCTGTCACCAAGGCTGGAGTGTGCAGTGGAGCAATCACAGTTCACTGCAGCCTGGAACTCCACGGCTCAAGTGATCCTCCCATCTCAGCCTCCCCAGCTGGGACTACAGGTGTGTGCCACCACAACTGATTTTTGTATTTTTTTTTTTAATGGAAACGGGGTTTTGCCATGTTGCCCAGACTGGTGTCGAATGCCTGGGCTCAAGTGATTCACCCACTTGGGACTCCCAAAGTGTTCGGATTACAGGCATGAGCCACTGCACACAGCCAAAACTCCCCTTCCTTTTTTGTTTTGTTTTTTCTTTGAGACAGAGTTCCGCTCTTGTCGCCCAGGTTGGAGCGCAATGGCACAATCTCGGCTCACTGCAACCTCCGCCTCCCAGGTTTAAGTGATTCTCCTGCCTCAGCCTCCCAACTAGCTGGGATAACAGGTGCTCGTCACCACACCTGGCTAATTTTTGTATTTTTAGTAGAGACGGGATTTCACCATGTTAGTCAGGCTGGTCTTGAACTCCTGACCTCAGGTGAGATGCTCCACCTGCCTTGGCCTCCCAAGTGCTGGGATTACAGGCGTGCCTGGTCCCAAAGTCCCCTTTCTTAAAATGAATAGAAATAATCTATTCTGGCTCTGGCCTATGACAATACTTTGTTGAATCTTTTCTGCTTATTATTATTACAAAGAAATCTGTAATGCTTATAAAAAATTTTCAAACAGTACATAGGGATATAAAATAGAAATTAAAAGCTAATCTTAGAGCCAGGCATGGTGGTAAATGCCTAAAGTCCCAGCTACTGTGGTAACTGAAGTGGGAGGATCAGTGGAGTCCAGCAGGAGTTGAAGACTATAACTTGAATTTCTGGTACATAACTTACAGGTTTCCCTCCTACTCAGCGTAAGAACTTGGAGTTAAACCTTTGTGCTTTTGTGTTTTTGCTTCCCCTCAGCAGTGTAATGTAATGTAGAAAAAAAAATCCCCAATAAATATTTGCTGATTGAAAGACTTAGAAAATACTAAAAGTATTAAGGATAAAACTGACTGATGGAGGAAAAGAACTTATTGGCAACAGTTATACTAGGCCTATGTCTTCTCTTAATCCTTTTCGTTCTTTTTTTTTTTTTTTTTTTTTTTTTTGAGACAGAGTCTCACTCTGTAGCCTAGGCTAGAGTGCAATGGCATGCTTTTGGCTCGCTGCAACCTCCGCCTCCCAGGTTCAAGTGATTCTCCTGCCTCAGCCTCCTGAGTAGCTGGGATTACAGGCACCCGCCACCATGCCCGGCTAATTTTTGTACTTTTAGTACAGACAGGTTTTCACCACATTGGCCAGGCTGGTCTCAAACTCCTGACCTCAGGATCTGCCTGCCTCGGTCTCCCAAAGTGCTGGGATTACAGGCGTGAACCACTGCGCCTGGCCAATCTTTATTTTAATAACCCCTAGACAATTAGTTTATCCAACTAATAAAACGTCTTGAACAAAAGGGCATTATGGAAGAAAAGCACTCTTTTTCTGTATTACAGCTCTTAATACTTTACTTATGATATACCAAATGTGTGAGTTTTTCCCTAACACTAAGCAATTCTCCAGCTCTCCAGACACCAAGTGAGTATCCTCTATTCAATGATGACAGTGACTGCCTGGAGTTAGTGCAGACCCCACATGTTAAGGGCTCAGTCCCACAAGACTCTCCCCTACTTCAGATGCCAATCACAGGTAGTTGATTTCCAGGTTACCCGCATTTCTGTCTGACTTGGCTATAAATCAGGGGTTTCCCAATCCCCTCCTCAGGTTCAGTAATTTGCTATAATGGCTCTCAAAGAACTCAAGGAAACACGTTTGCTTGTTTATTATATGGTGCGGTGGCTCACGCCTGTAATTCCAGCACTTTGGGAGGCCGAGGTGGGCGGATCACCCGAGGTCAGGAGTTCGAAACCAGCCTGGTCAACATGGTGAAACTCTGCCTCTACTAAAAATACAAAAAGTTAGCCAGGCATGGTGGTGGGCACCTATAATCCCAGCTACTTGGGAGGCTGAGGAAGGGGAATTGCTTGAATTTGGGAGGCAAAGGTTTGCAGTGAGCTGTGATTGCACCACTGCACTCCAGCCTGGGCAATAAAGCAGGACTCCATCTTTTTTTAAAAAAAAAAAAAAAAAAGATAATGATAAAAGATAGTGATAAGCAGCCAGATGAAGGTGTACAGAGGGCAAGGTCTGGAAGGGTCCCAGCACATGAACATGTTCACAAAGCCAGAAGGCCTCCAAACTACACTTTAGAGATTTTTAAATTAACAACTGTTTTATTGAAATATAACTCACATACCATAAAATTCACTTTTTAAAGTGTATAATTCACAAAGTTGTACAACCTTCTCATTGGTTTTTTGTTGTTGTTTTTTTTTTTTTTTGGAGACAGGGTCTCACTGTATGGCCCAGGCTAGAATGTAGTGGTGCAACCACAGCTCACTGCAGCCTCGACCTCCTAGGCTCAAGTGATCCTTCCACCTCAGCCTCCCGAGTAGCTGGACCATAGGCAAATGCCACCACGACCGGCTAACTTTTTTCATTTTTTATAGAGACAGGGTCTACCTATGTCATCCAGGCTGGTCTCGAACTCCTGGCCTCAAGCAATCCTCCCGCCTTAGCCTCTCAAAGCACTAGGATTACAGGCATGAGCCACCGTGTCTGGCCCCATCTCACTGTATTTTAAAATCCAAACCATAATCATGGCCCATAGCTTCATGTAATCTGGCTCCTGCCTACCTCTAAAAACTTCATTTCATGACATGTTTGACTTTATAATTGCTGTTTCCTTAACCTGGAATTCCGGAATACATTTTCTACTCGCATCTCCAGAGAGAAAAAAAAAATTTTTTTTTTTTTTTGAGACAGTTTCACTCTTGTCACCCAGGCTGGAGTGCAACGGCACGATCTCAGCTCACTGCAACCTCCACCTCCCGTGTTCATGTAATTCTCCTGCCTCAGCCTCCTGAGTAGCTGGGATTACAGGCTCCCGCCCCCACGCCCATCTAATTTTTGGATTTTTAGTAGAGACAGGGTTTCACCATGTTGGCCAGGATGGTCTTGAACTCCTGATCTCAGGTGATCCACCCACCTTGGCCTCCCAAAGTGCTGGGATTACAGGTGTGAGCCACCACACCCGGCCTCAGAGAAAATTTTTCAAACACATTATCCAAAATACCCTCCATCCAAACAATTACTCTGTATCATATCATCCTATTTACTTTCTTCTTTAGATTTACAATGTGTAAATGATACTAGATTACTTATTTGTTATTGGTATATTGTATGGCTTTCCCACTAGAATTTCCATAAGATATAGATTTTTTTAGCTCTGCACTTTAGAGATTTTTATGGAGGCTTCATCACAAGAAACATAATGAATTATTAATTCAATCTCCAGCTCTTCTCACCCCTCTGGAAAATGGAGGTGGAAGGAGTTCCAAATTTCTAATCATGGCTTGATGTTTCTGGTAACCATACTCCATCCTGGAGCTATCTAGGAGCCCATCAAGAGTGGCCTCATTAGAATAAAAGATGGTCCTATCACCCAGGAAATTCCAAGGGCTTTTGGAGCTCTGTGTCAGGAACCAGAGCCAAAGATCAAATATTAGAACAAAAGATGCTCCTAACATCCCTGTGGTTCAGGAAATTACAAGGGTTTTAGGAGCTCTGTGCCAGGAACCAGGGGCAGAGACCAAATATATATTTCTTATTATGTCACAGGCATGTGCTAATGAGACCCTGTTGCCATTCCCTACAACAATACTGCCAACTCACTGTTAGCTAGGACAGACACGGTAAGGATGATAATTAAATTCAGACAATAATGCAACATATTTTAGCCATGTGTTCCAACAGCCCACCCAAAAAATCCTAATCAAGCTGTCATCTGACAGAAAGAGAACTAAAAATATAAAGCCACCTCTTCTATTGTTTCTCTTGGAGATAACAAACAGAAATAAATAAAGAAACAAATTAAGAGAATAAAAACACACAGGCATGCACAATCAAAACAAAAAACAAGCCTAAAATATTTGAACAGGAAAAAGCCTGTTACTTTACTACAAAAGGGGAAGGCTATTAACTAATAGAGAAAGCAGGGGATAATTTACAACACGATTTTCTTGCAACGAACCATAAGCAGACAAACAGTAAGAAAGGAAAACAAATAGTACCAAGGCTAAGCTCTCGTTTATTGAACCAGTAAAATGAGTTTAGGAGGTAACTCCTGGCTAAAATAACTGATAAACACAGTGAGCAACCATTTCTCAACCTCACAATTACTTTATTTCACACATGTCCCCCTCTGGAGAATTTATGTTATCACTATGGGAAAAAAGTACTTGCCTATCAACGTCAGCATTCCAAGACTAAAATCACACTCTACCGCCCTATCTCTCCCCAGTCCAGTCTTTGCCCATGTTCCCATCTCATGGGTTGGACACCCCCATCCTTTATCATTCTCAAGTACAACCTACCACCAAATCCTGCCAAATTTGCCCCCTCATACATGACTCTGGTATCTACTTCCTTCTCTATACCTCTTGGCCCACCAGCCCTCCTGTTGAATCTTTTTTTTTTTTTTTTCCTATTTTTTGTAGAGATGGTATATTAGTCCATTCTCATGCTGCTGATAAAGACATGCCTAAGACTGGGTAATTTATAAAGAAAAAGAGGTTTAATGGATTCACAGTTCCACATGGCTGGGGAGGCCTCACAATCATGGCAGAAGGTGAAAGGCACGTCTGTTTTTTGGTTTGTTATTTTTTTCCTGAGATGGAGATTCGCTCTGTCACCCAGGCTGGAGTGCAGTGGCGCAATCTCAGCTCACTGCAACCTCTGCCTCCCGGGTTCAAGCGATTCTCTTGCCTCAGGCTCCCAAGTAGCTGGGACTACAGGTGCGCGACACCACACCAGGCTAATTTTTGTATTTTTAGTAGAGACGGGGTTTCACCATGTTGGCCAGGCTGGTCTCAATCTCCTGATCTCGTGATCCGACCACCTTGGCCTCCCAAAGCACTAGGATTACAGGCATGAGCCACAGCGCTGGCCGAAAGGCATGTCTCATATGGTGGCAGACAAGAGAGAATGAGAGCCAAGCAAAAGCAAAACCCCTTATAAAAACATCAGATCGCATGAGACTTATTCATTATCACAAGAATAGTATGGGAGAAGCCTCATCTACAATTCAATTATCTCCCACTGGGTCCCTCCCACAACACGTGGGAATTAACGGGAGTTGCAATTCAAGATGAGATTTGGGTGGGGACACGGCCAAACCATATCAGATGGGGTCTCACTTTGTTGCCCAGGCTAGTCTCGAACTCCTGGGCTCAAGTTCTCCTCCTGCGTCAGCCATCCACAGTGCTGGTATTATAGGCATGAGCCATTGCATCTGGCCTCTCCTCTTCAATCTACCATCAACTCTACCCTGGAATGCTTCCATGGCCAACCAAGCCCGCCTGTGCCATTCCAATCTGTCCTAAATTTACCCAAATTACTCAATTCTTAAATGGTTTCTCTCTGCTCTTAGAAACATGAGCAAAATCCTTAACAGAGCCTAGAGGCACTGGGTGGGCCCCAGTGCACCTCTCCAGCCTTAGGCATCCTACTCTCTCCTGCACCCCTGGCTCCAGTCACTCCCGCCTTCTTTCAGGGTCTTTACAAGCTATGTTCTCACCTGCTACAGGCATTTGTACCACTCCACCCCTATTCAATTCAACAGTCATGCTTAGGTCTGAGCTCAAGTGTTGCATCCTAAGGAAAACCTAAGTCAATCTAAGTCTTTCACTTGCTTTCATAGAGTCATAGGGGGATTTCCCCACTATTTAGCACTTAGCTTAATCTGTAATCAATGACAAGGTTAAGAACACTGACTGTAGAGACAGACTACTTGTGTGGGACCCCCTTATCTCCCACTTACTAGCTGCCTCAGTCTTGTTTGAAAATGGGGACAATAGTATCTACTTCTTCGGGTTACTAAGAGGATTAAGTACCCCTATTGACTTAGACCAGAGGTCAGCAAACTATTACTCACAAGCCAAATTTGACCTGTTGCTTGTTTTTGTAAATACAGTTTTATTGGAACAGGCACATGCTTGATTGTGTATTGCCTGTGGCTGCTTTCATGCCACAATGGCAGAGTTAGTAGTTGCAACAGAGACCATATGGCATTCACAGACTGAAATATTTACTACCTGGCCCTTTACAGAAAAAGTTTGTCAATCCCTGGCATAGACTACACAAATAAACGTAGTTGAATCTTGAAAACATTATGCTAAGTGAAAGAAACCAGTCACAAAACACCACATATTATATGAGTCCATTTATGTGACATGCCCAAAATAGGGAAATTCGTAGAGACAGAAAGTAGATTAATGATTGCCTAGGGCTGGGGGTGAGGCTGGAGGTGGAGATGGGGGTGGGATTGGGGAGGGGTGACAGTTTAAAGGTATGGGGTTTCTTTTTGGGGTGACAAAAATGTTCTAAAATCCTGGCCAGGTGCGGTAGCTCACACCTGTAATCCTAACTTTGGGAGGCTGAGGTGGACAGATCGCTTGAGCTCAGGAGTTCAAGACCAGCCTGGGCAACATGGCAAAACCATGTCTCTACAAAAAAATATATGAAAAATTAGCCAGGTGTGGTGGTGTGCACCTGTTTGGGGGCTGAGGCGGGAGGATCACTTGAGCCCAGGAGGTGGAGGATGTAGTGAGCCGAGATCACATCACTGCACTCCAGCCTGGGTGACAAAGTGAGACCCTATCTCAAAAAAGAAGGAAAGAAAAAAAAGGATGAGAGTCTGTCATTTGTAGCAACATGGATGGAACTGAAAGTCATTACATTAAGTGAAATAACCTAGGCACAGAAAGAGAACATCACATGATTTCACATATCTGTGG
The DNA here is from genome assembly GCF_008728515.1 of Papio anubis. NCBI lineage: Eukaryota > Metazoa > Chordata > Mammalia > Primates > Cercopithecidae > Papio > Papio anubis. The sequence continues at coordinate 42,622,696 of NC_044982.1, forward strand.
AAGCTAAATATTAAAAACAACTGAACTCAGAGATAGAGAGTAGAAGAATGGTTACCAGAGGCTGAGAAGGGTAGTTGAGGGTGCTGGTAGAGGGGAAGAGGAGATAGTTAATGGGTACAAAAATAGTTACAAAGAATAAAGAAGACCTAGTATTTGCTAGCACAACAGGGTGACTACGGTAAAAACAAAAACAAAAACAAAACAAAACAAAACAAAACAAAAACCCATGACAATTGTTCAGTTTAAAATAACTAAAAGTATAACTGGATTGTTTGAAACACAAAGGATAAATGCTTGGGGTAATGGATACACCACTTACCCAGATATGACTATTATGCATTGCATGCCTATCTCAAAATACCTCATGTAACCCATAAATATATACAACTACTATGTATTCACAAAAATAAAAAAGAAAAAAGGAATAATAAAAACTTTTTAGTTTAGTTTAGTTTAGTTTTGTTTAAGACAGGGTCTCACTCTGCACCCAGGCTGGAGTGCAGTGGCGTGATCTCAGCTCAGTGCAACCTCTGCCTCCTGGGCTCAAGCAATCCTCCCACCTCAGCTTCCCAAGTAGCTGGGACTACATGCATGCACCACCACACCTGGCTATCTATCTATCTATCTATCTATCTATCTATCTATCTATCTATGTATCTATCTGTTTGTCTATTATCTATTTATTTTTAGAGACAGGTTTTTACCATGTTGCCCAAGCTGGTCTTGAACTCCTGGGCTCAAGTGATCCACCTGCCTCAGCTTCCCAAAGTGCTGGCATTACAGGCGTGAGCCACTGCACCTGGCTGAAAACTTTCTTAATGTGATAAAGAACACTGATGAAGAAAACAACACTAATAACATACTTAATAACAAGAAACTAAATGCTTTCTCTCTAAGATCAGGAACAAAGCAAGGATGTATACTTCCATCACTTCCATTCAACATTGCACTGGAGTAAGGCAAAGGAAAAAAAAAAAAACAAGACTGGAAGGAAAAAAGTTAAATTGTCTTTAATGGCAATGACATGAACTTTTGTGTAGAATATCCCATTGTATCTACAAAAAATATACCAAAACTAACGTATTTAGTAAGGTTGCAAGATATAAGATAAATATACAAAAATCAATTGTATTTCTATATACTGCCAAAGAAAAAATCAAGAAATTGCTATTTGAAAATATCATTCACAATGGCATCAAAAAGAATAAACTACTTACCAATAGATTTAACAAAAGAAGTGCAAGACTTATTCAATGAAAACTACAAAACGTTGTCGACAGAAATTTAAAGATCTAGGTAAATAAAAAGATAGCCTATATTCATGGACTAGAATACTTAATATTGTTAAGATGGCAATACTTTCCAACTTGATCTACAAACTCAATGCAATTCCTATCAAATCTTAGCTGCCATTTTTTTTTTTCAGAACTGGACACGCTAATACTAAAATTCATATGGAAATGCAAGTGACCTGGAATAGCTAAAGCAATGTTGAAAAGAATTAAGTTGAAAGACACACAATTCCCAATTTCAAAATTTACTAAAAGCTACAGTAATCAAGATAGTGCGGTACTGGCACACGGGTAGATCTATATAATAGAAGAATGGAATAGCACTGAAAATCTAAAAGTAAATTCTTCCACTTAAGGGAAATTGATTTCTGACAAGCATGCCAAGAAAAGTCAGTAGGAAAAGAATACTCTTTTTGACCAGGTGCAGTGTCTGATGCCTGTAATCCCAACATTTGGGAGGCTGAGGTGGGGGGATAGCTTGAGCCCAGGAGTTCAAGACCATCCTGGACAACATGGTGAAACCCTGTCTCTACAAAAATAAAAATAAAAACAAAAAATTAACCAGGTGTGGTGGTCTGTAGTCCTGGCTACTCAGGAAGCTGAAGTGAGAGGACTGCTTGACCCCAGGAGGCAGAGATTGCAGTGAGCTGAAATCACACCACTACACTCCAGCCTGGGTGACAAAAAGAGACGCTGTCTCAAAAAAAAAAAAAGTTCTAAAATCCAATGTGATGACTGCCCAACTCTGTGAGTATATAAAAACTACTAAATCATACACTTTAAATGGGTGAATTGCATGGTATGTGAATTTGATGTCAAATTATATCTTAATAAAGCTTAATAAAATATTAGCTAATATCTATAAGATTATTTGATCAACTTCTGCCTCCTCATTAGGTTATGGGCCCCAACAGTACATGACCCATGTCTGATTTTCTCCTCATTTTGCCTGCAGCACCTACCTCAGAGCTTTCATGCTACAGGAATTTAGAAAATGTTTGTTGAATGAACGATTAAATGGCTAGGGAAGGAGGGAGCAGGACTTTGTTGTTATTTTTCCTCAATCAACATAGAGATTTAAGTACTTAAGTTTGTTGGGAAAATATGTGACATAAGATCACTGATTTCTACTTTGAGCCTCAGCATGTGGAGTCCAGCAACCTTGTGTTGCCACATGAGCAAACCACACCCTTGTGTAAACACCTGAGATTCTTATACTGAGGCTTTTGTTTCCAACCTCACTGGAACATAGCTCCTGGCTCTCTGAGTAAGCAAATCTTGTATTTCTAGCACATGAAAATGAGCCCACAATACTGATAAAAGTCTAGAAGCTAAGTGCTATTTGTCTCTCCTCCTCACACTCTTCTGATTCATCTGAGTTGCTCAATAAATATCTATGGAATGAAGAAATATAGAAATGGCTACATTTATTTTAACACATATTTGTTACTCCTTGCTACCTTTTATCTACCACATAAAATTAAATGCTTTCTTTTGAAAATCAAGATATGTGAGCCTGAACACTTTCTACTGGGGCAGCAGTCCAAGCACCTCTGACTTCTGAGTGCAAAAGAACCAGACTGCACTAAACAGAGCTGTGCTGTGATTATAAATCCAGGGTTCTTACGTTTTGGAATGCCAGCAAATTACTCAGGGTTATTGTTTAAGTGTAGGTTTCTGGATCCCACCTCCCAGAGATTCTGATTCAGGGCTTCACATATCTCACTTTGTGAAATAATTGTCTAAATAGATTGGATGATTTACATGTGTGACTTATTCTTGAAACAAGAGGGAATAAGAAGGGCCTGGCAAAAAAACAGCAATGAAATTATAAACTCTGAGATATTAATATAATGTATCTCAAAATAAATATTATAACACATGAATATTTTTTATAGAGATGGGGTCTTGCCATGTTGCCCAGGCTAGTCTCAAACTCCTGAGCTCAAGCTATCCTCCCACAGTGCTAGGATTATACGTGTGAGCCACTGTACCTAGCCCTAACACACGGCTACCTTAAGAAACACCTGGTGGGGCTCAGACGGCTTGCTGAAGCAAGTCAGGCCCGGGAATAAGTGAAATGTCACAGGTAAGGAACTATGATACTATTTCATTAAGGGCTACCAATGAAGTAGTCAGGTAGGCATTTTATAAATGAGAAAACTTCCTCCCAGAAGATGGAGGATACTTTATTCACTCATTCAGGAAAACATCTAAGCTGGGTCTGGTGGCTTGTGCCTGTAATCTCAGCACTTGGGGAGGCTGAGGTGGGAGGATCACTTGAGCCCAGGAGTTCGAGACCAGCCTGGGCAACCAGGTAAGACCCTGTCTCTAAGACAAGTACAAAAAATTAGCCAGGCATGGTGGCACACACCTATAGTCCCAACTACTCAAGATACTGAAGTAGGAGAAGCACCTGAGCCTGGGAGGTCAAGGCCACAGTGAGCCGTGGTCATGCCACTGTACTCCAGCCTGGGTGACAAAGTGAAACCCTGTCTCAAAAAATAAAACAAAACATCTATTGAAAGTCTACTATGTCTTGGATAACATGCTCTGGATCTCACATCTGGTGGAGGAGAAATTCAAATCCAGATGTGTCTGATTCAAAATCCGTGTTCTTTTCATTATAGTTCAAAACCAGCTGAAATGCCAAATCCATGGCTACTACCCTATCTCTCGCCTCCCCTTCAAATCCAAACTTCTTGAAAGAGTTGTCTACTCTGGCTATTTTCATTTCCTTATCTACCACTCATGTCTCAACGCATTATAAACTGGGCTGTCCCAAACACTCTACTTAATTCTCACCTAGGCCACTTACATATTTCCATTGTTGAACCTAATGGATACTTCTCGATACTTATAGGATATCTTAAAACTTCTGACAGTTGCCTACCCTCTCCTTTTTGAAATACTCTCTTTCTCTGGGGTTCATGATACCACATTCACTTGGGTTTCTTCCTACTTCTCTGGACATCCCTTCTCAATCTCTGCTATGGGCTTGTGTTGCTTTTTCTATCTGTGTGATGTTCTGCCTAGACCCTTCTCTTTTTCTAGATATTTTCATCTACTCCAAAGGAATAAATTGCCATTTACACACTAAGGACTCCCAAGTATTCACCTTCAGCCCAGGTGTCACCTCTCCTATATATCCCATTATTGTCTGGGTATTTCTACATGGTTATTCCATAGACATCTCAAACGACATTTCCAGAACTGAGTCATCATCTCTAACCAACTCCCTTTCCAACCAAAGTTGTTCTCCTGCACTTTTTTTTTTTCAGTAAATGGTTCTATCATCTACTGATTTGCCTAAGAATAAACCTATAATTTTTTCTATTTATTTATTTTTGAGACAGAGTCTTGCTCTGTCCCCCAGGCTGGCGTGCAATGGCGTGATCTCGGCTCACTGCAGCTTCCACCTCCCGGGTTCAAGCGATTCTCCTGTCTCGGCCTCCAGAGTAGCTGAGATTACAGGCGCATGCCAACACGCCCAGCTAATTTTTGTATTTTTTAGTAGAGACAGGGTTTCACCATGTTGGCCAGGCTGGTCTCGAACTCCCGGCCTCAAGTGATCCACCCGCCTCTGCCTCCCAAAGTGCTGGAATTACAGGCATGAGCCACCACGCCTAGCCAAAACCTATCATCTGTGATACATCCTTCCCTCTCCTTCTCCCATACCCAGTCAATCAAAAAGCCCTGATACCTATTAGATGATATCTCTTGAAGATCTATTTCTCTCCATTTCCACGGCCACCTCTACATCAGGACACCATTCTCTCTTGGGTGGACCACCCTAACAGACTTAAGCTGGTCTTTCTGCCTCCACCCTCACTCCCTTAAAGACTATATGCCACACTGCAGCCTGGGGGAGTTTGTAAAACCAGCTCTGTGACTGTTCACAATCCCTCCACTGCTTCTCCTTGGTCTTAGGAAAAATTCCAAACCCCTATATGTTTATATGACCCCTCATTTCTTCACATTCTCCTTCAAATTTTAATTCTCCTTTAAATCCTCAGTCTCACTGAACATCCATTTTCTTGAACGTACTACAACCAGCTCATCTTCTGGCGTCTCCTGCCCGCAGCATCTTCTCATCTGCACACTGCTCATGTGCTAACATCTTTTAGGTAAAAGCTTAGGAATCATATTCTCTGGGGAGCCTTCCTCGGGTCTGGGTTAGGTACTCCTACTCCATACTTCCATAGTACCAAGTCTGGCCTCGCTTGGAGCACACACCCCTTGATACTGTGATAGTCTATGTGCTTGTATCTCTGTAATCAGAGGATATATTTTAGAAGAGGATGTGCCATGTACTACCCCGTGTGCTCAGCACAGTCCTTATACACAGTAAGTGTTCAAAAATATGTGTTGAATAATGAATGAACAAATAAATGAATGGGGCTTTCAGAGTAAACTGACCTGTACCTAAGAAAAGCATAACAAGAAATGAAATAGTACCTCTTACCTTAAAAAAAAAAAAAAAAAAAAAGTACCTTTTATCATGTGCCTGATATCCCTGTTTTACAGCAAAGTTTCTTGAAAGTACAAATTAAGTGACTCTCTCCACTTCCTCGTTCTCCTTTCCTCAATGCAGAGTCAGGCTTCCATTTCCACCACTTGACAGTGGCTACCCTTGTCAGAGCCATCAAAACAAATCCTATGAACCCAATCCAGTGGGCTCCTCTCTGTACTGACCTTACTTGACTGCTGTGTGGCATCTGATATGCTTTACCATACCACCATCTTGAAACACATTCATCTAGGTGTTTCCATGCCATCACGTTCACCCGCTTTTCCTTCCTTATCACTGGCTACTCCTTCTCAGTGTCCTTTCCTTGTTCCTCCTCTTCCACTTGACCTCTAAACACGGGAAGACCCAAAGGTCTGCTCTTACTACACGCTCCATAGGTGATCTCATTCGGTCCACCACCAGGTCAGGCCACCCCTTGCCCACCACAATCCAGCCACAATAGGCTTCTTTGGCTCCATAAATTCACCAACCTTGCTTCTATCCTAGAGCTTTTCTTTGACCTGCTGCCTCAGATTGGACCTGCTTTCATGCTTGCTCTTTGCAGGCAGTTCCTTGTTATTCAATCGCTCCTAAACTGTCCCTTCTCAGAGAGGCCTTCTCTGATCTAAAGAAGTCACCCAAGCTCTATGATATAAACTCACTTAAATCTTCTGCACAGCCTTTACCATGCGCTGATGTACTTCTTGATTATAATCTAGTCTAGCTTAAATATAAGCACCATGGGCACATGAAGCTTACTGAAGTTATTCCCTTCGGTATTCTCTTACCCAAAATAATGCCTGATACAAGGCAGGGTCACAGGAAACATTTGCCGCATGAATGAATCAGCGAGCAGTTTTACCTATGCTCATAAAAATTATAATTATGTGATGAAGTGGGAAATGTGAATTCACCTGGACTCTTGAAACATTTTATTATGAAGACATCAAAACTCCCTGGAAGTTTGCCACAAAGCATTCAGATGGAGGCAGACAGAGATATACAGCAGACCTAGTTCCCACTATTAAAAATGCTACTTAACTGAAGAAAAAGCAAACGATTCCAATATTTTGGAAAGATCTTAAGTGTTTCTCAAATTTGAGAAGGGCTCTTTGTGTTCCACCTTCGCGCCAGGTGCCCTTTATCTTACAACACGACACCACTGATGAAATTGTGCAGTAAAGACGGAAAACATAACAGCACTGATGAAATCCCCTGTGCAGTAAAGGTGGAAAAAACCAGTGCCTGACCAGTGAATGCTGCTCCACCCAACAAGACAACAGCAAAAGCGTGCGGCTACTCTTTCTGCCTTTTCCCTCCTATGCTCACCCAACATGCATCACCGCACAGACCCTCAATGACAGTAAATTATTCATCCAGCATCTGACGTCTCTCCTCCAAAGAGACACACATTCAGAACTTCAGACATTCCATCTCTGTTAAATCATTCATATCCTTTCATCTGCCACTTTTAAATGACTATAAAAATACCTGGTGGTAGTAAACTGTGGCTCTCATACATATTGAGACACAGAAATGCAGTTATCTTTTACCAAAATTCCCTGAATTATTTAGAAAAATGGGAGTTACTCCAGGAAACTGTAATCACCAATGTTGAAATTAGATAAGGGAAGTAATGTTTAGAAGAGGCACATTTAGAATGACCTCCAATTCAGAGTGTTAAACCATACACTAAATCCAGCAAATGGTTACAATTTAACATATTAACTTCTTAGTTTTTCCATCTTAAAGGTAATGTTATTTTAAGTTTTGTTTTTCTAATATACTACTTCAAGCTCTGAATAATTACACCCCCACCCAACATACATGGATACAGAAAAGCTCAGAAAATCTTGTATCTCATGGGGCTAATTAAAAAGGATTTTTATTTCTATAAGGAATGAATGAAATCTTTGTTAACCCACTTTAACAAGACTCTAAATGACCCTGGATTTATCTTGCCCCAGTTTTCAAAATGTAACTGACCCAGAATAAAGTAAGCTTATCCCCAAATTCCTGGCAAAAACAGAATCAAAGTTCCCAGAAGCCAAAACTCTATATTCAAGCTAAAAAATAAATAAATAAATAAAAATTTAAAAATTCTGAAAAACACTATACAGTGCAAATACCACAAAAGCTCTTATTTTATTTTTCATTTAATTAGAATACTTTTAAGATTATAAAGCTTAAGGCCAGGTGCGGTGACTCATGTCTGTAATCCCAGCAGTTTGGGAGGCCAAAGCAGGCGTATCACCTGAGATCGGGGTTCGAGACCAGCCTGACCAACATGGAGAAATCCCATCTTTACTAAAAACACAAAATTAGCCGGGTATGGTGGCGCATGCCTGTAATCCCAACTACTCAGGAGGCTGAGGCAGGAGAATCACTTGAACCTAGGAGGTACAGGTTGCAGTGAGCCAAGATTGTGCCATAGCACTCCAGCCTGGGCAACAAGAATGAAACTCCGTCTCAAAAAAAAAAAAAAAGGATTATAAAGCTTGATAATATCAAGGCAAACAACCTTCCAAGAAAACACAGCAAAAGACAGTATCAGTTACTATGATAAGAGGAACTTCTAGAAGTTCTAACTTTTGTATTGTTATAGTAAAACATTGATAGCCAGTGAGGGACTATAGCTTGATTGCTTTCTCTGGTGTGATAAGCATCTAACCAGCCAAAGATAATTTGCTTTTATTTATCATAACTGAGTAATCTGAATTGGTTAGAGAAGCAAAAGTACTACCTGCGAATATATTTTCTCACTCTTCATTCATCATTAACCTCAAAATCCCACACTGGGGACTTAACTGAAAATGGGTAGAAATTCCACCCAGAATCCTTTTTTAAAAACTTAATTATTTATTTATTTTAAAGACAGGGTCTCACTCTGTCATCCAGCCTAGAGCACAGTGGTACGATCATAGCTTACTGCAGTCTCAACTGTTGGGCTCAAGCGATCCTCCCACCTCAGCCTCCCAAGTAGCTGGACATGTAGGTGAACACCACCATGCCCAGCTAATTTTTTTTTTTTATTTTTTGTGGAGCCAGAAGAGTCTCACTATGTTGCCCAGGCTGGTCTCAAACTCCTGGGCTCAAGCAGTAGTCCCATTTCAGCCTCCCAAAGTGCTGGGATTACAGGTGTGAGCCACTGCACCAGCCCAGAAGCTTTTATTAATCCTGTTCCTTTTTCTAAGACTTCACATGGCTTCATTCACTCATGGTTATGAGGTAGAACAGCATCTTCTCTCATAAACAGAATATTAAAGCACTGCTGAGCCCCAAAACATCATAGACACACTTCACTGCCTGAAGCCTAAAGAAATCATGTTTCCATCCTATCTGACAATTTTCATGAACACTCAAAAGTTCTTCTAATTTGGGGTACTTTATAGAACTTTTTTAAATATATAAAATGGCCACTCAGTCACTCATAATAAAATTGTTTATTGAAAACCTAAAATATTCAGAAACTTGATTGGCAGTAACAATTTAGGAATATCAAATGTACCTAAAACATACTTCGAGGAACTCTGAAGGATTATTGCAGCAAGTAATATCCAAAGATGAGAGGAAATGCAAGGATAAGAACAGTAAGAAGACAACAATCTCCAGGGAAGTTCCAACCACACTGTTTCATTTTTACAGTGAGAGGAATTTATAACTCACATTGCAAATAATGCTATATACGGTATGTTTTTTATTCTTCACCTCCCTAAAAATGAAACAGAAAGATATTCCAGACAACATTTTTGGTCATATTTTGGTTGAATTTGTACAACGGATACCACAATTAGAAACATAACCCTTTAAAGTTAAAGACGTCAACTCATCTCCTAAGAATGATTATATTTGCATCCCAGGCTATTTTTTCACTTCCACACGACATCAACAAGCAAATGCACATCTAGACTACATGCTTCTTGAAGGTGCCCAATTTATTTCTTTGTACTCCTAACACCTATACCACTGTGCATGATTGGGGTTCAGCATTTACTGAGTAAATGAATAAAATTAAACATTGCATCTCCATTACGATGTTTGTAACCTAACCCACTAAGCTTGGATAATTTTTAATGCTTCTAAAAATGGTCCAGAAATTGAAAGCCTCCCTTCAGATGGATACTCAGTAAATAATAAATAAATTTAAACGGAGTAATAACCTAACTACAGGGACTCACGTTTCACTACTGACCCTACCAAGTAAGGATACCTACCGAGAAGACACGTAGGGTTTTTTAATCTTTTAAAATATGTCATCTAGACAATAACAGCATTAAACAAAACATATGAGCCTTGTTTGAAATGACACAGTAACTGGGCTGAATGTTTCTATACAGGTCCATGCAGATGGTTAAGCATTCACCAGCATCTTGGTAGGACTGCTTCCAAGTTAACTCCTGTGTGGTGGTAAAGGTAATAGAATCCACACTCATTCCTAGTTCAGTGTCTAATTAATGACAATATTCTGTATCTGGATGTTGTTTTTCTAAAGCATTGGCCTATGTTGTTTTTGAAAACCAAGTAATTTGCTCCTGTTACAGAAATTCATTATGTACTTTATGACCAACAAGTTATATTTACCTGTTTAAAAAGAAGTAACTTAAAAAAAAAAAAAGTAACTTAAATCTAAAATATATAAAGTATCCAAAACAGTTCAAAATTGCCTACAGTTGCCACTTAAAATTTCTCAAGATGAGTCTGCCTACACAGTCAATTTCGCTTGTTACTGACTTTCAGATAGATCCTCCACCTGAATCACGCTTTTAATCTTTCTATAACTGAGAAGTTCTCAAGAGTTTCTTTGTAAAGCACCTTTTATCTGCAAAAAATTATTTTAAGCACATTGATATAAATAATATTTAATGGCCTTCATATTTGATACTATCATGCCTCATAAAAAAATACACTAAATAGGCGGCTCACGCCAGTAATCCTAGCACTTTGGAAGGCCAAGGTGGGAGGATCTATGGAGCCCAGGAGTTTGAGACAAGCCTGGGTAACATGGCAAAACCCCATCTCTACTAAAAATGCAAAAAACAGCTTGGCATGGCGGCGCATGCCTGTAATCCCAGCTATTCAGGTGGCTAAGACACAAGAACTGCTTGAACCCAGGAGGCGGAGGCTGCAGTGGGCCGAGATCGTGCCACTGCACTCCAGCCTGGGCAACTGAGGAAGACTTCTGTTTCAAAACAAAACAAAACAAAACACACTAAATAAAGTTAGTAATTTGGGCATTATATATGCTACTACTATTATCCCAAGCAGCTCAACTTCAAAACCGTGGAGCCTATCTACCTTATCCATATCTACTGTTGCAAATTCCTAGTGAGTCTTCCACCTTAAAGATTTTCTTATCTGTCTGGTACTTTCACGCTCACTGCTATAACTTAGGCCCAGGCAGACAGTACCCAACACCCAGATATTTGCTAATACTTCCTAATAGGTTTCTCCAACTACTTGCCCATGCTTTTGCAGCCTTCCTGTACCTCAAAGCCAGATTAATCCCCTCAGGCACAACCCTGACATGTGACCATGTAACTGTCACTCTTAAGACCCAATAGGTAGGCACTGCACAAAAGCAAAAACCCCAAACCATTGGGTTTCGATTCAACTCCACGAAGGATCTTAATCTCAGAAATACTTTGGAAGGGATTCCTCCTTTGGTCTCAAATTACACTGAATTGCAAAGAAAATCCCATCTAACTTTAAAGCCCTGTGATACTTATCTAACATTACCCCTACTGCTTTCAAAATCATATCTATCCAATACTTCGAAACACTGTTCCCTGGGCATACCTTTCCCACCCAAAGGGCTGAGCACAGATGTTGTTTCTGACAAAGTATGCAGTTATTATTTTCTTAGGATCAAAGAAAAGGAAGCATCTATTACTTTGCCACGGAAGAAATCCAAATGGAAAGATTTAAAGGAATTCTATAATGGGCATCTTGGTAAAGCAAATAATTTTTAAAGACAGCCATTTATGGCCAGGCACAGTGGCTCACGCCTATAATCCCAGCACTCTGGGAGGCCAAGGTGGGAGGATAGCTCGAGGCCAGGAGTTCAAGACCAGCCTGGGCAAAATAGTAAGACTTCCCCCCATATATATTTTTTAATTTTAAAAATTAAAAATTGGCCGGGCGCGGTGGCTCAAGCCTGTAATCCCAGCACTTTGGGAGGCCGAGGCGGGTGGATCACGAGGTCAGGAGATCGAGACCATCCTGGCTAACACGGTGAAACCCCCGTCTCTACTAAAAAATACAAAAATCTAGCCGGGCGAGGTGGCGAGCGCCTGTAGTCCCAGCTACTCAGGAGGCTGAGGCAGGAGAATGGCGTAAACCGGGAGGCAGAGCTTGCAGTGAGCTGAGATCCGGCCATTGCAGTCCAGCCTGGGCAACAGAGCAAGACTCCGTCTCAAAAAAAAAAAAAAAAAAAAAATTAAAAATTAAATTAAATTTAAAAAGTTTTAAACAGCCATTTATTATCATTTTAATAGCCTGAATTTCCATATCTCAAAATCATTTAAAATATGGACTGCTGGCCAGGTGTGGTGGCTCACGCCTGTAATCCCCAGCACTTTGGGAGGCCAAGGCAGGCGAATTATTTGAGATCAGGAGTTCGAGACCAACCTGGCCAACATGGTCTTTACTAAAAATACAAAAAGTAGCCATGCGTGGTGGTGGGCACCTGTAATCCCAGCCACTCAGGAGGCTGAGGCAGGAGAATCACTTGAATCCAGGAGGCAGAGGTTGCAGTGAACTGAGGTCACACCACTGCACTCCAGCCTGGGTGATAGAGCAAGTTTCTGTCTCAGAAAAAAAAAAAAAAAGAAAGAAAAAAGAAAAAAATATACATACATATATATATATATATGAATAAATAAAATGTGTACTGCCCAGAGTAATACATAATGCACTAAACTAAAATGAATTCCATTTTTATACAAAACCACTCAAATTCATAAATACCATTCCTTTCTCTTCCTAACCATTCAAACAGTCCAACACCATCCTCTTCACTACATGCAGAAAACATAAATATCTACCTATAAAGAGTATCCTCAGGGCCAGGTATGGTGGCTTACACCTGTAATCCCAGCACTTTGGGAGGCTGAGGTAGGAGGATCACTTGAGTCCAGGAGTTCAAAACCAGCCTGGGTATCATAGCAAGACCCCCATCTCTACAAAAAATAAAATAGTTAGCCAGGCGCAGTGATGTGCACCTGTAGTACCAGCTACTTGGGAGGCCGAGGTGGGAAGATCACTTGAGCCCAGGAGTTTGTGAGTGCAGTGAGCCGTGTTCATGCCACTGCACTCCAGCCTGGGTGACACAGCAAGACCCTCGCTCAAAAAAAAGAGGGAGGGTACCCTCAAATTGGCTTTACAAAGATATTTTCTCAAAGGTCACACAAAAAAAATCAATGAAAAGAAAGATGAAGTCACCTGCTTATCGTCCTGCTCTATGAATTTCGGCAAAGCACAGCCTGATTTTCAGGGCTGATTCCTTTTAGGCCCTGTACATATGGGCTATCTGCTTTCATAACATATTAATGATGAATCACTACATTTCAATTCAGACATTTTAATCTTTTCTTGCATGTGTTATTCTGAGTCAGGGTGTTGCCACAATTGTCTCACCTTAGATTAAGTTTTTGCTAAAATAAAGCAGACTGTATCAGTTAATTAGGCCATTCTACTGTCTCTATCTGCCTCTAAGAAAAGGTTCTGAAACAAAAAAAAATAATAAAAACTTTCTTATGAGCAGTGATCCTGAGCCTCTTATATTACATGAAATCTCTTTTCTCGTATTACTCCAGGGATCATTAAGCACATGTGAATTTTGTGAAATACGAGTTTGCTTGCTGTGTGACAGCCCTTGGTTCAGTAGTACTTCATGCAGATAATATTGTCCATCAACTTTTTTTCTCAAATAGCTAATAATCCTGCTATGAAAGCAAAGGTGCCTTCAGAAATATATACAAGTGTCTGCTTTCTTTTCTTCCTTCCTCCCTCCTTTCCTTTTTTCCTTTAACAACTTAGGCTGAAAGAATCATTACAAATTCACTGATAACAATATGGAACTTAACTTTGGGAAATCTATTCATTTTGCCATAAAGTCTTCATCTTATAGGCATGGGAACTTCTTGGCTGATATCTCTTGAGGGTACCTGGCTAATGTGAACAGACTGCCCAGCATCACCTTGACATTATAGTATTGGCTTTCCACCAGTCCCCCTAGACAGCAATGTGTCCAGCGCCACAATTCCTCTAAATACATCATGAAAGGAAATCATTCAGACTGACCAGTGCATGTATATCACATTTACATTGCAAAACAGTCCATACTATTCTCCAATTGGAAAGCAGATTGTACAACTACTATAATTCAAAACATGCTATAAGAAACCACTCATTTCTCAGTAATTTGCTAATTATTTTGAGCTACTTATGAGCCTGAGATCACTAATATTACTTAAAGATGTCCATCCATATTCTGGATGTGAAAACTTGCTATAGGTTGAACAGGTTAAGGCTAAGATTTAATGAATTTTCCAGGGAAAGTTGTTAAGGAAACTCCCTCTTTCAAACTGTTCTTTGAAGTGTATCAAAGAGGGTATGGAACAATACAAAGAAAACTGTCCTAGTCAAAACCCAGCTCCGCTGCTCACTAGCTGTGGGACTCTGGGCACGTAATTCATTCTTTCTGAGCCACAGCTTCTTTCTCAATTGTCAAAGATTTTTCTTAAATCTACCTCATAATGTGGTTGTGAGGATCAAATGAGATAATGTATGCAAAAGTGCTACATAAGTTATAGCATGCTATATAAAAGTCAAAATGTCCACTCTGTTGTGGGGAAGAAAATATTACTTGATATGTGTAATAATTATAATACTACAAGTGCTCAAAGAGATACTACAGGAGAACAGAGGAGGGAGCACATTATCTCAGCCTAAGAGAGAGCGGGGCTCACAGAGGAAACTGATTCTAATTGACCTGGGAATGGGTAAAGGATGTATGAAGGATGGATGGGAGGATGATTTCTGCTGCTGGAGGAGGGGCCGGGGGAGCTACAAGGGAAACAATCTGAATGAAAGAACACAGGCTGGCGGACCAGGGAGAGTATGGCCCCTAAAGGAACCGTGGGCCTGGAGCACAGAGTGCTTATGGGGCATGGTGGGAGATAAGAGCAGAGAGAAAGGCAAGCACTGGACCAGCAAAAGCCTGAACCATGCCAAGAAGTCTGGACTTCATCCCACACATGATAGGGAGCCACTGAATAGAAATGTTAAAACAAAACAAACAAATGAAAAAGCAGAAAAAAAAAACAGACGTCTGGTTTACAATTTTTTCCTATATATCATGAAGTTTCTACTCCAGCCATGTGCTCTTGGACAAGAAATAACTTTGAGACTAAGATTTTGGCCATAAATATAGAAAAAGAAAGTACGATGTACATATTGAGTCCCTAGTCTGTGTGAGGCACTGTGCTAAGCCCCTTTGTCTCCCTTACTGTTCATCTTCAAAATGCAGCTGCAGTGTGGGAACTCTCATTCACATTTTACAAATGAGGAAACTGAGACTCAAAAGATGAAGTCTCTCCTCCAAGTTCAAAGAACTAGTGATTGGCAGAGCCAACATTAGAAATTTGATTTACCTATTTTATTGCAGCCAAAACATCACATGCAACCAAAACATCATAGAAAAACAAGAATTTTTTTCCAGTTAAATGAAAGCTTGATTCCAACCACATCTGAATATTCAGACACTATTTTTTAAGTCCTTACTGAAAATTTTAAAAATTCTTACCTCAAGTATAACCTCTCAACAATTTAAATGTTTCTTACTCTATACAAATTATACAATAATTACTTTGAAAAGGCTGATACATACAGATACTGTCTACTCTAACAGCTATTGATTTCCATCTCAGCTCAAAATATAGAAGCAAATCATTCAAAACAGATTTTTTTTTGCCAAATCACTCAATATGGCATCAAAACAGATCTTTAATTTAAAGGAAAATATCAGAAAAAAAGTAATTTTGACATCTTTACCATAAATGACTTAGAATCTATGACTTTAAGTAACATTCTAAAAATGCTGCATAATACTGCCCATAATCTTAAAATTACTTTAAAATACATAGTTGCATAAATATTTTCAAAGAAATAGCCTTATTTCTTTTATATTAGCTAACTTTACTCAACTCCAAAATTTGCTTCATCAACAAAGGTGGAAGGTCTAGTGGCTAGTGAATTTTCAAAGTACAACACAAACATTGCCAAACTCCACAAGAAGTACTTTTTTAAAAATGACAGCCCTTATATACGCGCACACATGATTCACATGAGTGAAAGGTCACTCATTTATAATATTACCTCTCTTCCTATCAGGACAAAATAAGGATGTGCATTCATTCATTCATTCATTCGAGATGGAGTTTCGCTCTTGTTGCCCAGACTGGAGCGCAATGGTGCAATCTCAGCTCACTGCAACCTCCGCCTCCCAGGTTCAAGCAATTCTCCTGCTTCAGTCTCCCAAGTAGCTGGGATTATAGGCATGCATCACAACACCTGGCTAATTTTGTATTTTTAGTAGAGACAGAGTTTTCCCATGTTGGTCAGGCTGGTCTCGAACTCCTGACCTTGGGTGATCCACCTGCCTTGGCCTCCCAAAGTGCTGGGATTACAGGCATGAGCCACCGTGCCTGGCAAGGATGTGCATTTAAAAGAAGCTACACAAAGAGATACGAAGTGAGTACAAACAATGCCAAGCAAACTACAGTTTACTATTTAATTTTCACTGCAAATAAAATACATACACTCAGTAAGAAACTGGAGATAGTAAACTCCTTCCAGGTATTCCTTACTTTCCCAGAGAGCTAAGACAGAAATAAAGACATTTAAATATACTAAAAGGTTTCTACAGTTGGAAAAATACAGATATATTTATCTCCATAAGAGAGACAGAAATCAGTATGATTCGCAACTAGATAAAAATAAGGTTTCCACAGTTTCTGTAGGTGTTACCCCCACCCAATCTTAATTACCTTGCAATGAAATATGGAGATCATCGATGGCCCAGGAAACCTGTTCATCTTCAGTGGGAAGCTCAGGACTAGATGCCATTCTTTGACTTAATGGCGATTATATCATGTCCATCTCAACTGAAGAAGTGAACTGAAAGTGAAATGGATAAATGTTCATTAATAACTTTGCAGCTCTGTTTCTAGTAAACATGCATTGCCAGAAAACAGCAGCAACCAAACACTGTCCTCCAAAACAAGTATGGCTTTCTAGTGTGTGTTTCCGTGGTTCATGAAGAACAAAGTAACTACGCCTTCTTTTTGAATCATAATCAAGATTTTGCCCTATGACCTATTCATGCCATTTGGAGCTGCTTTCAGAACTCCAGAAGAATTAGCATTGTGGATTCTATACCAGTGGTGAAAAGGAAAGCGAGGCAATTCAATGTAATAACTTGTCTAGAGGAAGGAAAGTTGACACAAACTGATATCTTAGGCGTTAGTGTTACGTGATTGTTAGCCTTCAACTTCAAGGATTTTTTTTTAAACTTTTTTTTTTAAACTTAGTTCCTTTTCTGCCCCAGTTATGTTGCCATTTACTGGAAACAATAAGAGCTGAGCCTGCATAGCTTGAAAAGTGAAACTAAAAATCTAATATATCAAAAAGAATATTTTAATGAGTTATCTAATATATTGAATTATTTTCCCAAGGGCTTATTTTCCACCTACACATTTCTTCCCCTTGCCCCACCTTGATTCTTAAAGAACCCCTCCAGTGAGAGCAGTTTTTACTCCATACTTCTTTAAAAGCATTGCTTCATGTATTTATTTACCACTATTAGTTTCTGTAGGATGAGTATAAAACACTGACTTCTCCCATATGGATGATTAAATAATAAAATAAACCTAACCAAGCATATAAAAATATAAAGTAGATTGGGGGTATACATAGGGATGGATAACTACAGCTTTGTGATCAAGCAAGCATTGCAAAATATTAATGTTAGAATCTATGTGTTTACCATGTAGGTATTCACTTTTAAATTCCTTTAACTTTGCTGTATACTAGAAATTTTACATAATAAAATGCTGGGGTGGGAGGGAACTAAAAGATAAATATAAGGCCAACAGCTAGATACAATCAATCATATTAAATATTAAACAGAACACTTCAAAAAATACAAAGAATAAAAATCATTAAACAGTCCCTCCGAGTTCAAAAATCTTTCAATCCTGCCTGCCCCCTCTGTTTATCATCCACATCCCTTTTTTATCTCTTGCATGGATCACTGTTGTTAAAGATTTCAGCTACCAAATCAACTTGACTAATTAATGATTAATTTCTTTATCCTCTGAATTAAGATGAATCACAACCAGCCTGAGGTAAAAGAGTTGCTATGTGGAATTGAGAGATTCTAACCAAAAGGAAAGGCTGTTTATTAGTTCACCATGAGCCTTGGCAGCCTGATGAGTGATAAAGATACAAACATCCTCAGCTTTGTGATGTACTGAGGACCTCCACCACCCCTTCCCATACTCTGGGGTTCCTGAACCCAAAGTGGAGACAAAGCACTTCTTCATTTTGGTACCCTAAGGATTGAATTCTAGAATGAATTTTCTAAGGGCACACACTATTCCATGTCATCGCTATTTAAAAAAAAAAAAAAAAAAGGATAATATCAATAGAAGAAACCATTTATACAGTACTTACTGTATACAGGCACTGTTTTAAGCACTTTGTATATACAACCTCATTTAATCTTTATAAAAATGGTAAGAGTTAGGAACTATAGTTATCTCCACATTTGAAAAGACAAAGCTTAGATGCACCACAATTGTCTAAGGACACACAGGTAATAAATGATGGAGCCAAGACTTGAATCCAGGTGGTGTGGGCTTCAGAGTTCATGCTCTAAACCAGCACACGATGGTGCCTCCTAAGGTGAGCGAGTGTGCCACATGTCATTTATTTTTGTTTTCATTCATTTGCACAACAAATAATCATATAGGCTGGATGCTGCTCTCAAGAGATTCAATCCTCTGAGAATGATAAATGAACACAATATGAAGCAAAATCCTCTAATAAACAAGTACAGAAGGTACTCTGAGAGCAAAGGAGACAGCATGCCCTGTCACTTGAAGCTGGAGATGGATGCGACTGTCAGGAGTTGCAGTGGACTGAGTTCTCACATCCCCCAAAGTCCATATGTTGAAATCTAATCCCCAATATCATGGTATTAGAAGGTAGGGCCTTTTGGAGGTGATCCTCATTAATGGGATTAGTGCCCTTATACAAAGAGGCCCAGCCCGGGCACAGTGGCTCATGCCTGTAATCCCAGCACTTTGGGAGGCCGAGGTGGGCGGATCATGAGGTCAGGAGTTCGAGACCAGCCTGACCAACATGATGAAACCCCGTCTCTACTAAAAATAGAAAAATTAGCCAGGCGTAGTGACGCGCACCTATAATCCCAGCTACTCAGGAGGCTGAGGCAGGAGAATCGCTTGAACCAGGAAGGCAGAGTTTGCAGTGAGCCGAGATCGCACCACTGCACTCCAGCCTGATTGACAGAGTAAGACTCTGTCTCAAAAAATAAAATAAAATAAAATAAAATAAAATAAAATAAAATAAAATAAAAATAAATAAAAGAGGCCCAAGAGAGACCCCTTACCCCTTCTACCATGTGAGGATAGACTGAGAGGATAGCCATCTATGAGGAAACAGGTCCTCATCAGACATTGAATCTTCCGGACTTGATCTTGGATTAGATTTCTGTCATTTACAAACTACCCATTTTATGGTATTTTTTTACAGCAACTCAAACAACCTAACAGTGTACTTTTTACAAAATAGTATTTCATACCAAATAGTCCTATTAGCATTAGCATTATTTGGACAGTACCTTGAATTTGGTAAGAATGTCTCTGAGAAGATCCAAATCAGTATAATCAGAAATGACAAAGATGATATTACAGCTGATCCCTCAGAAATACAAAAGATTCTCAGTGAATACTACAAACAACTCTATGCACACAACTTAGAAAATCTAGAGGAAATGGATAAATTCCTGGAAACACAATTTCCCAAGATTGAACTGGGAAGAGATTGAAATCTTGAGTAGACCAATATCAAACTCTGAAGTTGAATCAATAATAATTTTTTTAAAAACCTACCAACCAAAAAAAGCTCTGGACCAGATGGATTCACAGCTGAATTCTACCAGAAGTGTAAAGAAGAACTGGTACAAATCCTACTGAAACTATTCCAAAAAATCAAGGAGGAGGGACTCCTCCCTAACTCATACTATGAAGCCAGCATCAGCCTAATACCAAAATTTGGCAAAGACACAACTAAAAAAGAAAACTTCAGGCCAATATCTCTGATGAACATAGATGTAAAAATTCTCAACAAAATACTAGCAAACTGAATCCAGCAGCACATAAAAAAGTTAATTCATCACGATCAAGTAGGCTTTATTCTTGGGATGCAAGGTTGGTTCTAACATATGCAAATCAATAAATGTGATTCACCACATAAACAGAATTAAAAGCAAAAACCCTATGTCATCTCAATAGACACAGAAAAGCTTTTTATATAATCCAACAGTTCCCTTTATGATTAAAAAAATCCTCAACAGACTAGGCATCAAAGGAACATACCTCAAAATAATAAGAGCCATCTATGAAAAAACCCACAGCCAACATCATACTCAATGGGCAAAAGCTGGAACAATTCTCCTTGAGACTCAGAACAAGACAAGGATGTCCACTCTCACCACTCCTATTCAACATAGCACTGGAAGCCCCAGTCAGAGCAATCAGGCAAGAGAAAGAAATAAAAGGCATCCAAATAGGAAAAGAAGAGGTCAAACTATCTCTCTTTGCTGATGATATGATTCTATACCTAGAAAGCCCTAAAGACTCTGTCAAAAGCCTACTAGAACTGATACGTGATTTTAGCAGGGTTTCAGGATATAAAATCAATGTACAAAAATGAGTAACATTTCTATACACCAGTTAACATCCAGGCTAAGAGTCAAGAACATAATCCCATTTACAATAGCCACAAAGAAAATGAAATATCTAGGAACACAGCTAACCAAGGAGGTGAAAGATCTCAAGGAGAGTTATAAAACAGTGCTGAAAGAAATCAGAAATGAAAGAAAGAAATCAGAAATCAGAAATAAAGGGAAAAACTTTCCATGCCCATGAAGTAGAAGCATCAGTATCACTGAAATGAGCATACTATCAAAGCAATTTACAAATTCAATGCCATTCCTATCAAACTATGAACATTCTTCACAGAATTAGAAAAAACAACTCTAAAATTCATATAAAACCAAAAAAGAGCCCAAATAGTCAAAGCAATCCTAAGCAAAAAGAACAAAGCCAGAAACATCACACTACCCAATTTCAAAATATACTCTATGGCTACAGTAACCAAAACAGTATGGTACTGATACAGAAACAGACATAAAGACCAATGGAACAAAATAGAAAACTCGGAAATAAAGCTGCACATTTCCAACCATCTGATAGTAACAAGACTGACAAAAGTAAGCCACGGGGAAATGAGTCCCTATTCAATAAATGGTGCTGGGATAAACTGTCTAGCCATATGCTGAAGAACAAAACTGAACCCTTCCTTATCTCTCACCATAAACAAAAATTAACTCAACATAGATTAAAGATTTAAATGTAAGACCTCAAACTATAAAAATCCTGGAAGAAAATCTAGGAAATACCCTTCTCATCATAAGCATTGACAAAGAATTTTTGGCTAAGTCTCCAAAAGCAAAAGCAACAAAAAACAAAAATTGACAAATGAGACCTAATTAAAGAGTTTCTGCACAGCAAAATAAACTATCAACAAAGTAAACAACCTACAGAACGGAAGAAAACATTTGCAAACTATGCACTGACAAAAGCCTAATATTCAGAATCCACAAGGATCTTAAAGAAATCAACAAGCAAGTCAACCCCATTAAAAAATGGGCAAAAGACATGAATAGACACTTCTCAAAAGAAGACTTACAAGTGCCCAACTAACATGAAAAAATGCTTATCATCACTAATTATCAGAGAAATGCAAATCAAAAACCACCAAGATATACCATCTCACACCAGTCAGAATGGCTACTACTAAAAGTC
Organism: Papio anubis; assembly: GCF_008728515.1. NCBI lineage: Eukaryota > Metazoa > Chordata > Mammalia > Primates > Cercopithecidae > Papio > Papio anubis. The sequence continues at coordinate 42,644,670 of NC_044982.1, forward strand.
AAAAAACAACAGATGCTGGTGAGGCTGCAGAGAAAAGAGAATGCTTATAAACTGTCAGTGGGAAAGTAAATTAGTTCAGCCACTGCGGAAAGCAGTTTGCAGATGTCTCAAAGAACATAAAACAGAGCTAACATTCAACCCAGCAATCCTATTACTGCATATATACCCAAAGGAAAACAGATCTTTCTACCAAAAAGACACGTGCACTCGTAAGTTTACTGCCACATTACTCACAATAACAAAGACATGGAATCAGCCTAGGTTCCCATCAACAGTGGATTCAATAAAGAAAATGTAGTGCGTACACACCAATGGAATACTGAAAGTCATTAAAAAGATTAAAATCGTAGCCTTTGCAACATGGATGGAGCTGGAGGCCATAATCCTAAGCGAATAAACACAGGAACAGAAAGCCAAATAATATATGTTTTCACTTAAAAGTGGGAGCTACACATTGAGAACACATAGACATAAACATGGGAACAAAAGACACTACAGACTTCCAGAGGGGAAGGAGGGGGGCATGGGTTGAAAAACTACCTAGTGGGTCCTATGCTCACCACCTGGTTACAATACACCCGTGTTACAAACCTGCACATGTGCCCTCTGTATCTAAAACAAAAGTTGAAATTTTAAAAAATATATAGAATGTCTCGAAATTAAAAAAAAAAAAAAAAGAATGGCCATTTAATTGAATATTAATCAAATATAAGGTATCAGATACAGGAGAAAGAAACATTTGTTGTATTTATATTAAAAATAAAAATAGAATAAAGACAATTTGGTAACTGGAGAATCAAGAAGTATTCCTGTCCTCAACTGGCATGTGGAATTCACTGTATTGTATATTAAAGATGTAGGAAAAGACCAGGCACATGCCTATAGTCCTAGCTACCCAGGAGTCTGAGGTGGGAGGATTGTTCAAACCCAGAAGTTCAAGGCAACCCTGGGCAACACAGAGAGACTACCTCTAAAAAGTAAATAAATATAAATAAATAAATAATAAAGGTGTCAGAAAAAAATCAGATAACATAGTACCCCCAAAAAACCAGTTTAGACCTTAAAATAGCTGGATGTCTAAGAAGTTTCTGTTTTTAATCATGAAAATTTATTAGCAAACAAGGCAAAAGATATATTCATAATTTTTTTTACCCCCTGGACAATTTCTTAGAGCTTCTAGAAATGTCTATCAAAAGCAAAACCAAACTTTGAAGACTGAATCAATTGGAAGTGTTACATTATTGACCCAAATACTGTCGTAGTACAATTATTTGTCAAAACATGTTACAGAGGCCATGAGGATATAACTGAAGAGACTTACTGATGACATTTCCAACGCAATTGTTTTTGGTGAGAAACTGCTGACATTTCTAGGGAGGAATTTACCTATCAAATAGGACTCACGAGAAACTGGAACACAGTAGAAAAGAAAAGCTTCAAGGGACTTCTCAGGATTTGAATTCAGAAGCTAGAAAGGCTTTGAAAAAGGAAGGCAGAAGAAAGAGTGAAAGGCCAGGTGCAGTGGCTCGTATCTGTAATCCCAGCACTTAGGAAGCCAGAGGCAGGAGGACTGCTTGAGACCAGGACTTCGAAACCAGCCTTGGTCTCAACAAAAAAAATCAAAAAAATTAGCTGGGCATGGTGGCACACACCTGTAGTCGTAGCTACTCCAGAGGCTGGGGTTCCCACCTCACTGGAGGCCAGATCAAGGCTGCAGTGAGTTGTGTTCATGCCGCTGCACTCCAGCCTGGGTGACCTTGTCTCCAAAATAAAAAAAAAAATAAAACAAGGAAAGACAGAGGAGCGAGGGTTAGGCTAAAGGGCTAGATGGAGTCTCCCGGGTCTCTAGCAACTGAAATCTATCACTGTGTTTTGACTCCCTTGAAGAGAACACAGTGGCTGTGCCCAGGTAAATTCCTGCCCAGAAGAGCTTTCCTGGGTACTCCTTCTGGCCTTACTTTTTCCTTTCAAATAAAAGTTACTAGATTTATATAACTAAGCCAGGGTTTAATATTAAAATAAATAAAACTTTTTTTTTTTTTTTTTTTTTTTTGAGATGGAGTCTTGTTCTGTCACCCAGGCTGAAGTGCAGTGGTGCAAACTCGGTTCACTGCAACCTCTGCCTCCCGGGTTCCAGCGATTCTCATGCTCAGCCTCCCTAGTAGCTGGGATTACAGGCGCGCACCACCACACATGGCTAATTTTTGTATTTTTAGTAGAGATGGAGTTTTGCCATGTTGGCCAGGCTGGTCTGGAACTCCTGACCTCAGATAATCACCCTGCCTCAGCCACCCAAAGTGCTGGGATTACAGGCATGAGCCACCATGCCTGACCTTAAATGAAACTACTCTTAAAAGTTAATAAAATCTTCAGAAACATAACCAAAGGTTGGGTGAAGAATGTAGGCATTAAAGCTTCTAAAATGAAGTGGAATAATGTGGAATTGTTTTAAAATACATGTAAATTAATATACACGTTTCTACCAATGGCATAAGCTATTTGGGGGTTTTGGTTTTGTTTTGTTTATTGTTACTGAAAACAAGTTTTCATTCTGTCACCCAGGCTGGAGTACAGTGGTGCTATCATGGCTCCCTGAAACCTCAACTTTCCCGGGCTTAAGCCGTCCTCCCACCTCATCCTCCCAAGTAGCTAGAACTACAGGCACACGCTACCATAATTGGCTAATTTTTAAATTTTCTGTAGCGGCAGGGTCTCACTACATTCCCAGTGCTGTTCTCAAACTCCTGACCTGAAGCCATCCTCCTGCCTCAGCCTCCCAAAGTGCTGGGATTACAGGTGTCAGCAATTGCAGCTGGCTGATATAAACTATTTTGAAATGACTGTGGTTTGCTTATGCAATAATCCTGTGGTGTCGACTAAAACCTCAAAACACTAGTGAGTTTCCCTTTTTTAAAGAAATCTTGGCATTTACTCTGGTTTTTTGAACTAAAAGATGAAATTTTAATAGAGAGCATCTCAAATGAAAGGGATTATGGGTGATGTTTATTTTCTTTTTATCTGCATTTTAAAATTTTTAAATGACGGATGCTTATTTCTACTGAAATAAGAATAACAATTTGGCTTTTATTTTAATGAAATGACAGAAAAATGAGAATAAGGTATTATTAGTTCAAGTTCAGTTCTTCATCCCATATGCAATAGAACCTGTACATCTATGTCTTCACACGGAGAAAAATACTCTCTTGACAAAAATGAAATATTTTTAAAATTCTCTGAGTGTGTCAGAAATTTCTAAAAAATACTCCCAAAGTCTTTTTGATAGCTCAATGGCTTTCCACTTTCTCATTAGCAGACAGTTTGTTAACAAGCCCTGCCAGTCTAACTGAAAGTCTAACTGGAAAACCACTTTGCCAATGGTGAGGAAGAAGCATCTGTGCTGTCTTTAAAGGTTGACCAGAAGGTGTATCATAGCAGATGTAGCATTCACGTATTTCTTTAACAGAGTGATTTTTAAAGCCAGCATTTTCCCTGGGGTGTCTCTCCTGTTCTTTTTCCATTCTTCAGCTGTACTATGTTATTTATAGTTCACCTAGGAATTTGGAAGGATCTTCTCCTTTATCAGTTAAATTGTAGAGCTATTCCTAGCAATCAACAGTCCGCTTACAAGCTCAAAGCAGAAAGTTGGTGAAACACTGCAATAAATTTGTTCATCTTTTTCCCATTAACTTTTCCCCCTTATTATTTATCCTGTGGTCATCATTTGACTAGAAATAAATTGACCTGGTGCATATTCCCAGGTCAGGTGATTTGTAAAGTCCACTCTATTCCCTCCTCCCGGGCACTTTATTCTTCTGACACCACACAAATGCCAGAACAATCAATCCTATGACATGGTTTGGCTGTGTCCTCACCCAAATCTCATCTTAAATTGTAACTCCCACAATTCCCATGTGCCATGGGAGGAACCTGGTGGGAGGTGATTGAATTATGGGGGCAGGTCTTTCCTGCGCTGTTCTCGTGATAGTGAATGAGTCTCATGAGATCTGATGGTTACTATTAGGGGGAGTTTTCCTGCACGAGCTCTCTTTTTGCCTGCCGCCATCCATGTAAGTCGTGACTTGCTCTTTCTTGCCTTCCATCGTGATGGTGAGGACTCCCCAGCCCTGTGGAAGTGTGTAAGTCCATTAAACCTCTTTTTCTTCCCAGTCTCAAGTATGTCTTTATCAGCAGCGTGAAAACGAACTAACACACCTATCTATGCACTACACTTTTGGAAAACAAAAATGTAGCAATTCTCAAATCATGATGCCACTGGGCTTGCAATCGCACAACAAAGCAGTGTCACCAACCAATACCAACTGTGGCAAGAAACCACCCACTTAACCCATGATCAGAACATCCTGAGGAAATGTAGCCACCTCCCTAAAAAAGCTTTCCGCTGGCCTTGACCCAGTCCCCAACGCTCTGAACTTCAGTATCCACTGCTGTGGAATGGGAATAATACTTCTCTTATAAGGTGGTTGTTGGACTTCAAGGAAAACACTCATGAAACTAAAAATGACAACAATTAACATTTATTAAATACTTACTATAAGAAATGTACTACACAGTATATAAACTGTATTTATTATAACCTGTGAAATACATTTATAGGGATTATCCTGTTTCTTAATCAGCAGTAAAAATTAAAAGCTAGTCACAATACTAAAACAAAGAGTGAAAAAACTTAGTAAGGCACAGTGGCTAACGCCTGTAATCCCAGCACTTTGGGAGGTCAAGACAGGAGGCTCACTTGAGACCAGGTGTTCTAGACCAGCCTAGGCAACATGGTAAAACCCCAGCTTTACAAAAAATACAAAAATTAGCTAGGCATGGTGATGTGCGCCTGTAGTCCCAGCTACATGGGAGGCTAAGGCCGGAGGATCACCTGAGCCCAGGAGGTCAAGGCTGCAATAAGCCATGATTACGCAACTGCACTCCAGCCCGGGTAACACAGCAAGACCCTGTCTCAAAAAAACTAACAGGCCCAGGGACAGTGGCTCATGCCTGTAATCCCAGCATTTTGGGAGGCCAAGGCGGGTGGATCACCTGAGGTCAGGAGTTCAAGACTAGCCTGACCAAGGTGAAACCCTGTCTCTACTAAAAATACAAAAATTAGCTGGGTGTGGTGGCAGGCACCTATAGTCCTACCTACTCGGGAGGTTGAGACAGAAGAATTGCTTGAACCCAGGAGGCAGAGGTTGTAGTCAGCCAAGATCATGACACTGCATTCCACTTTACACACACGGAGCAAGACTCCATCTCAAAAAAAGCTTAAGGATGAAAACTTCCAAAGCTAAAAAACCTGACATTTACAAATGTGAAATCAACACAGATTCAGAAAATTCTCCACAAATGCTGTCTGATTCCACTTACATAAGGTACCTACAGTCGTCAAAATTTAGTGACAGAGAGTAGAATGGTGCTGCCAGGGGAATGGAGAGTTAACTATTTTAATTAACTTTTAATTGTTTAATGAATAAACAGTTTCAGTTTCACAAAATGAAGAGTTCTGGAGATGGATGGTGGTGATGGTTACACAACAATGTGAATCCACCAGCAGGAATTAATACCACTTAAAAATGATTAGGATGATAAACTTTATGTTATGTGTATTTTGAACAAAGTTTTAAAAGAAAACTTTTCGACCTATAATTTATATCCAGCTAAAGTAGGAATCAAGTGTTAGGGTAGAAAAAAGTAATTTCCTGACATACAAAGCTCCAAAAAAATATGTCCTAAGCACTTGTTCTTAGAAAGCTACTGGTGGGGGCCAGGTGCGTGATTCATGCCTGTAATCTCAGCACCCTGGGAGGCCAAGGTGGGCAAATCGCTTGAGGCCAGGAGTTCGAGACCAGCCTGGGCAACCAGCAAAACCCCGTCTCTACAAAAAATACAAAAATTAACCAGCTGTGGGTGGCATGCGCCTGTAATCCCAGCTACTCAGGTGGCTGAGGCAGGTGGATCGCCTGAGCCAGGGAGGTAGAGATTGCAGTGGGCCGAGATGGCAACACAGCACTGCAGCCTGGGCAACAGCAAAACTCTGTCTCAAAAAGAAAATAAAGCTATACCAACAAAATAAGGTAAAGCAAGATGAACGAAAGTATGCCAACAAAATAGAACACTAAACTAAAAGTGAGAAAAACAGGGACTGGGCATTGAATACAGGAGAAATAAAGGGACATTCCCAGGATGATAGTGAGGCAGCAGATTGAGGCAGGAAAAGAAAGGGCTCTGAGAGGGAGGTTTGGGGTGCACGCTGTGGGGAAGATTACATGGGAAGGAAGGATGTGACTACAGGCAGGAGTGAACCCACGAAATGAGAGGGTGTACAGACTGCTGTCTCAGTGAGGCTGAAGAACAATTACGGTTTGCATACCTTAGGAAATACACTAGAGAGTTGGCGGCTGTGGTCAGAGAGATTTGAAGGAGTGGCTTTGAAGATAAAGCAGCTCATGATAAGACAAAGTTCCAATTTGGGATCTCAGAAACTTTTTCAAAAAATGTATTCCTCCATGCATTCCATGAAGAATTTGTGGTTTGCAAAACATGCTAGCTGTTCCTCTGGGTAGGAATGCTGAGAAATTTTGAAGCAGAGAAGAATGAAGAGAGCTCTCATCATCTGACTTCATTTTTCTCAGGAAAATAAGAGCTGAGTTTCATCTCTTGGGAGCAGGAACAGGGGGAGCATGGGTGGTGTGGGGTCCTTGAGGAATAAACGGTGCTTGGAACAGGCCACAGCTGAGAACACAAACCAACCAACCACAGAAGCATACAAGGATTGTGAGGGCAGCTGAAGGGCCACTGAGGCCAGAGTGGCACTGGCTGCAAATGAACCCAAATGGCATGCTGGGTCCAAGGTGGGCCCAGGAGGGCTCAGCAAAGACATTCTCACATCTGCCTGATGCTCATTTCTGCCAACTAAAAAATCCTGTAAAAGTGCACGTGGCCGGGCACGGTGGCTCAAGCCTGTAATCCCAGCACTTTGGGAGGCCGAGACGGGTGGATCACGAGGTCAGGAGATCGAGACCATCCTGGCTAACACAGTGAAACCCCATCTCTACTAAAAAATACAAAAAACTAGCCGGGCGAGGTGGCGGGCGGCTGTAGTCCCAGCTACTCGGGAGGCTGAGGCAGGAGAATGGCGTAAACCCGGGAGGCGGAGCTTGCAGTGAGCTGAGATCCAGCCACTGCACTCCAGCCTGGGCGACGGCGCAAGACTCCGTCTCAAAAACAAAACAAAACAAAACAAAAAAGTGCACGTAAACATAAGGAGACACATTCAGGAATAATCAGGGTAGAAGTGTTTGTAAGGAAAAAAGTGGAAATAATCTAATACTATCAGTAGAGAAACAGATAAACTGTCGCTGACTCATGTAGAAGTGAAGACTATTCACAGCGAAAACGAATGAACGGCCAATATCAGCATGGATAGATACAGGACTACAAAGGTGGGGAAACAAGCCAGCACAAAGGACAGATATACTATAAAGTTACATGTCCTTTATGTAAATTTATTTATATATTTATTTATTTGTTTGTTTATTTAGAGATAGGGTCTCACTCTGTTACCCAGGCTGGAGTACAGTGGCACGTGCTCAGCTCACTGCAATCTCCACCTCCCGGGTTCAAGCAATTCTCCTGCCTCAGCCTTCCAAGTAGCTGAAATTACAGGTGTGTGCCACCAATCCTGGCTAAGTTTTGTATTTTTTGGTAGAGACGAGGTTTCACCATGTTGGCCAGGCTGGTCTCAAACTCCTGACCGCCTGCCTTGGCCTCCCAAAGTGCTGGAATTACAGGTATGAGCCTCCGTGCCAGGCCATTTATGGACATTTTAAACACACAAATGCACACATATACAGTAAAAGAACAAAAACATGCTAAGGCAGGATACCCACTACTTCACAGAGTGGAGGGCAAAGGACTGGGAGGACGGACTTCAGCTATATCATTTACTTAGTTAAACACCTAAGTAGGGAATCCATTATCAATGTTTAAAATAGTCATTATTAACTCTTTAAATTTCAACAGAATTCTATGTAAGTTAGAGAAGTGGGAGGAAATGGCTGAAAAAGCACTAGACTTAGAGTCAGGAGAACTCGGCTGTAGTCCCAGTTTCTCCACTGACCACTCGGCCTTGGGCAATCATCAGCCTCTCCAAGGTCCTGTTTCTTCATCTGTTAAATGAGGGTAATGATTTTGTCTGGGCCAACATTCAGACTTTCAGATTCCTGCCAAAGAATCTAACCCGAAGTTCTCCGCCGCACATTTACAAACACTGGATTACAAGAAACAATACTCATGGAGGAATGCCTGAAACAGAGTCCACCCATTCCTGGATGTTGTCTTTGGATCCTGTCCAGCCGCCAGGGAGCCGTGAACCTGAACTGCATTGTTCTGCCCCTTCAGAGAACTGCTTTTATTAAAATGTATTTCAGTGTGATCCCGCAAGCCTTACTATGCAGGATATGATAGGAAACAGTCAAGAGAAACCTACCATTGTACTCTTTCTACAGGAGTTCAGGAGTACACAGCCCATAAACCAGTGTTCCTTTAATGAGAACATGCTGTGGAAAATTCTCTCAGGTCTCAGTACCAAAAAAACCTGGGCATCTATTCTTTTAATTTATGAACGTTATTTTTATAAACAAGGTTTCCCTCCCTTTTTTGGCTGCTATGGCCCATCTCTAGCAGCTACAAATGACTTTATAGAAAATAAGTTGCTTTACCACTGTCTACATCCATCTATCCCTATTTTTCCTTCATTCTAATGTCCTCATCCATTTTTTATTCTAGTGAATTTTATGTTTCTCTATAAAGTGCTTCAAACTTTTCCCTGGAATAAGAGAGGATACAAACAAATTAAGTCACAGACATTCTGTAAGAACAAGATGATTATATCATTTAGTATGTAGCATGTTGAAATTACGAAATGAGATTACAAAATTGTAATGAAATTTTCTAATGAAATTAGAAAAATGTAAATTTTTTCTGGGTTTTTTTTTTTTTTTTTTTTTTTTTTTTGAGACAGGGTCTCACTCTGTCACCCAGGCTGGAGTATAGTGGCACAATCTCAACTGTCACCTTTGCCTCCAGGGCTCAAGCCATCCTCCCACCTCGGCCTCTTGAGTAGCTGGGACAACAGGCACACACCACCTGCCCAGCTAATTTCTGACTCTTTTTTTTTTTTTTTTTTTTGATTAGAGACGGGATCTTGCCATGTTGCCCAGGTTGGTCTCAAACTCCTAGGCTCAAGTGACCCATGCACCTCAGCTTCCAAAGTGCTAGGATTACAGGTGTGAGCCACATTTCCTGAGCCACAAATATAAATTGTTATTCATTGCTGAGAAAGAAAAAATTGGTAGTAGAAAATGGAAATTTGGCCGGGTGCAGTGGCTCACGCCTGTAATCCCAGCAGTTTGGGAAGCCAAGGCAGATAGATCACAGGGTCAGATCACAAGGTCAGGAGTTCAAGACCAGCCTGGCCAATATGGTGAAGCCCCGTCCCTACTAAAACTACAAAAAATATTAGCCAGGGGTGGTGGCGTGCGCCTGTAGTCCCAGTTACTCTGGAGGCTGAGGCAGGAGAATCGCTTGAACCCGGGAGGCGGAGGTTGTAGTGAGCCGAGATCATGCCACTGCACTCCACCCTGGGCAACAGAGCGAGACTCCATCTCAAAAAAAAAAAGAAAAGAAATTGGAAATTTATGTGCTTTGAATAAATGAGATTATCTTAATATTTCTCAGTGCCATATCACTTGAAGATGGCTAGATTCCAGCTGTAAGCTCTAGGAAGGGGCCTAATTTGTAGACAACATGCTAAAGCATCCCTACCGAAAACACAGGAATGACTTTGTGACCTACTGTATCGTTTCTGCCAGATTCATGTCCCATCACTCTTGAACTAAATATGTATCACCAAGAGCCCAAGTCCCATAGAGAGCCCGAATCAACAGAGCCTCGCCTACAAGCAATAGATTAACAATGTTTCCAAGGTAGTATGGAACAGAGAAGGGGAGAGTGAGAAGGTAGTGAAGGTCATAATGAATTATTATTCATAATAAAAATATATTCCTAAGGACCCTTTACATCAAAGAATATATTTGTAATGATTATACTCCTGGCGAATACACTTATTCTGCCTTCCCTCCAGTCCCTCATTCTGCCCCTCAATCTCCTCCCTGGGGGAACAGCAGTCCAGGTTCTACAGTGTGTTTTTATGTATCTCTGCCCCAGCATCTTCCCATTCCAGCAATGCAAACACACGTTATTTTATAATGACAGGATGCAGTGGTTCACACCTGCAATCTCAGCACTTTGGAGGCCAAGGCAGGAGGATCACCTGAGGCCATGAGTTCAAGACCAGCCTGGGCAACATAGCAAAACCCCATTTCTAGAAAAAAAAATTGTTTTTAATTAGCAGGGCATGGTGGTGCATGCCTATAGTCCTAGCTGCTCAAGACGCTGAGGCAGGAGGACAGTTTGAGCCCAGGAGCTTAATTAAGGCTGCAGTGAGCTATGATCCTATGATCACATCCACTGCATTCCAACCTGGGCACAGGAACAATGCCCTGTCTCAAAAAAAAAAAAAAAAAAATCCATAAAATGCCAGCACATTAAAATAAAAAAGGCCATCTTAAACATCACATACATCTTCAAAAAGCTGTTAAAACCATCTCATACAAACTGTTTAAACTTTTAAAAGAGAACTGAAAAGAAACAAATAATTAGGTCAGTCTCTCATTGGGTAACTTGGCTCTAGGTGAACTGGCCTTTTTCCCCGAAGAAGTAACTGAGTAACTAATAGATCACTCATCTCTGCTCCCTACTCCAGGAATAATCTCAGCCCTGCAACCCAGCCAAGCTGGCTGGAGCCCTGACTCCCATTGCCTAGCTCTTGTTAGACCTTTCCTGGCATTTTAAGCTGGAGTATACTACGGACATCCTTGCATCACTTAGAGGCTGTAGGTCCTGAATGTTTAGCTTGGCCAGCTAACAAGGAGAAACCCATTCCTTAGACTCTCCACACTGAGCCTGCCCTGGCCCTGTGAAACAGATTCTTCCAATTCCAGATTGTAGCTCTGTGAGAACGGGCTGTCTTACTTGCTGTTTTAATCATTATTATGTAGCATAGTGTATGCCTTATAGTTGCTACATAATAGATGTTTGAGAAAAGATTTTAAAAAAGAATAAATAAATAACTTGAGCAATGTTGCTGAAGAAAAGTTCTTTTTTTTGAGACAGGGACTTGCTCTGTTGACCAGGCTGGAGTACAGTGGCGCGATCTTAGCTCACTGTAGCCTCAACCTCCCAGGCTCAGGTGATTCACCTCAGCCTCCCGAGTAGACAGGACTACAGGCATTTGCCATCATGCCCAGCTAATTTCTTAATTTTTTTTTCTGTAGTGACAAAAAAATAGGTCTCACAATGTTGCCCAGGCTGGTCTTGTGCTCCTAGACTCAAGTGATCCCACTGCTTCCGCCTCCCGAAGGGCTACAATTAAAAGTGTGAGCCACTGCACCCAGCCAAAGACACTGTTTCTACAACCTTCTGCTTCTCCTTGTAGGAAGATCCTCCATTAAATTTTTTTTTCTTTTTTTTAAAGAATTTAGTGCTAGAAAACACTTCATTTCCTTTGAGAAATGAAGAATGGGTATTTGTTGTTGCTTTCTTTTCTAAAAATAAGAACCATATAATTAATGTTCCTTTTTCACTTTGGCTGCCCCAAAACACAGGGCTAACTTTGAGGTATAACTCTAGTAACTGTGTAGACCCTCACTGTATTTGTTTTTCTCTGGCCTTTGTATTATGTTTTGTTTTTACTTTTGACTGACATATAATATCTGATCTCATATGTATTTGTTGTGGTCATCTTAAATCCTTTGTGAATAAAAGAGAATCAATACATTTAAAAACTAAATAAATAAAACAGCCAGGCATGGTGGCCCTCACCTATCGGTCAGCTACTTGGGAGGCTGAGGCAGGAGGACTGCTTAAGCCCTAGAGTTCAAGGCCAGTCTGTGCAACATAGTGAGACCTCTGTCTCTACCAAAAAAAAAAGAAAAGAAAAGAAAAGAAAGAAAGTACACTAAGGATTTATTTTGTACACACACAAATAAAACAGAAATAATACTAAAAATCATTTTTAACCTCAGGTCTTCATAGGTCACAGAATACTAAAAAGAAGTTGCAATTCCTTCCTTGGATATCTTCACTTGAATTGCTTCACTTTCTTTCATTTTTGAAAATTTTTTTCTCCCCAAATGACCAGAATTCTTAGCCATGGAAAACTGAATTGACTTCAAATATCTTCCTGGATGTATTTTAGGTAAAATGCCAATTTCTGCTTGTAATGTTTTTTTTGCCTTGAGTTTTCAAGAAGAACATGAAACTACTCTGGGAAAAACTACTCTGAGGAAAAACAAAAAGTTGGGGGGAATGGAGGAACTGTGAAATTTACAGAACTAGTCCTTCTGAGCTGTGGTCAAAATGGTTTCAAATACAACTGGCAAAATTCTAAGAAGAAAAGAAATGCTTGGGGAAAATCATGCAGGATTTCACTGTGATTGTAACAGTATGTTTGTCAAGCATTTGAATAATATAACTGCATGAGCATTTTTACACGTTTCTGTTGTGTAGCATTTTCCCACTGATGAAGGATTGTTATTTTAAAATTCCAAACACTAGTCTCCCTAAGATATTTAAAAGAAATATCTCTAAATTTGAAATATTTGGCAGCAAACACTTATGACAGCCAAAAATATGTTAGCTGTTAAAATCAGAAGTTTGTTTCTGAAACAAACTATTTCTTGAGAAAAATATTTGCCAATTTTAGTGGCAGCTGCAGAGATGCTTTCACATGCAGAAATTAATTTATTATTACAAATGGGCAAAGGCAGAGTGATTTGCTTTTTCCTTTTGGCCCACACTACTATAACCGACCCAAATTACACGTGCTTTTATCAACAGAGGCACCAGCTGCTGCTTGGCCAGGACCCATTCTTTCTCTTTAACTGTGTTCCCTTACAGAGGAAGTTAGCAAAAGCAATCTTTTTCAGATAAGGGTCTGTTTTGTCTTGTAATGTCCAAGTCCCACTACAGCCCTGAATCATATATCCATATAAAATTGTAAAGGGGGCCAGAATGTCACCCCAAAATATTCCTCTTTGGCATAAGGATTATTTTGAGCTGAAGGCAACTGAGAACAGCAAGCAAGCTCTAAAAACAGAGCTTTTTTCTCTTTGTAAAGGAAATTTACATGTATAAAGGAAATTTCCATTTGTAAAGGTGTCCCCCTCTGCTGCACCAGGACAAGGAGGATGTCTCTTAACAATTCCCATCAATGAAGAAGGCACTTTAATCTCCAAGACCAACCTTACTAACAATCCCTGTATACCACACATTTCCTAGCCACCTTCCCATAAGTGACTCCCCTTTTCCTACGGCTGGCCTCTGCTCTGCACTTCGTCATCCTTTGGTATATAAGCCCTCAAGTTCTGACCGCCTCCTCGTGCCACATTTCTTTGTGAACTTTCATGCCTACGTAAGTAATTAAAACTGTTTTTTCTCTTGTTAATCTCTTTTGACAGTTTAATTGGCAGGGCCTCCAGCCACTGAACCTTGGAGGGTAGAGGAAAGAAGTTTTTCCTCCCCTACAATTGCTTAGCTTCTTGCTTAATGTAGAGGCTTTCCATCCCAATTTTATTCTAACATGAGGGCGTAAGATAAATATTATAAAAACATAAACCAAATTCGTGAAGAGCTGAGAGTTCCAGGGGTGACAGTAATCAGTCATTCTCATTTAACAAATACCAGTTGAGTGCTTACGACTTGCCAGGCACTATATCAGGCACTGGGGTGCAAAGATGAGTAAGTGGGAAGTGCTTTCTAGAGACAGGAACAGAGAGGAGCATGAACAGCAATAACTAACTGCCTGGAGAAGTCCAAAAAAGCAAAGCTTGTCATAACAGGCATAAAAGGAAAAGGAGCAACCTCAACCTTCCTAACCTCAAGACATCCCCATGAAGGCAGAAAGGACCCAGCAAATGTAGTTTGGGGATGGGAAGGCTGCCAGGACAAGTGAGCCTCGTCAAATTAGAAATCATTAACAAGCACAAAAATAAGTCCGTTCCTCTAATCTACTGTTGGGGCTTCGATAACTATACTCCCAAGCAAAGGCCTCAGAAGCAAGGTTTCTCTCTGACCGCCTGCCCTCCTGTCTCTCTCCCCTCCGTTCTCTCCAGAGGCAAGCCATGGAAACTGGAATCCCTCTTCATCAAGGTGGGTCATAGAAATCAGAACTCCATTTCCCCAAAGCCAGAAATAAAACCTAAAAACATTACAACAAACTTCCCCCTGCTTTTCCGTGTAAGAACTGACTGTAAGACATTCTCTGGCCTACCTTGTTTGATTGTGAGTGCTAAGACCCCTTAATAGCCAAGCGCAGTAGCTCACACCTATAATCCCAGCACTTTGGGAGGCCAAGGCAGGTGGATCACTTGAGGTCAGGAGTTTGAGATCAGCCTGGCCAATATGGTGAAACCCTGTCTCCGCTAAAAATATAAAAATTAGCTGGGCATGGTGGCCCACGCCTGTAGTCCCAGCTACTTGGGAGCCTGAGGTGGGAGGATCACCCCAGAGCACAGGAAGTCGAAGCTGCAATGAGCCAAGATCACGCCACTGGACTCCATCCAGCCTGGGTGACAGAGCAAGACCCTGTCTCAAAAAAAAAAAAACAACAACAACAGCAGCAGCAACAACAAAAAGAAAATACCCAACCACTCCAGAAAGGGGTCCTGCCCCATACCTGGATGGAAAGAAGGCTGCAGAGAGAGGCCAAGAAGAATTTGAATGAGTTTCCCCCTCAGTCTGTCACTACTAGATCCTATCCTTTTTGTCTGATCATATTTATACATAGTTGTCCATGGATCGAACCATAACATAAAAATGGATACTTCACCCTGAGTCTTCACCGTGACGTCTTTGGGCCTTCATTCTGAAGACTCTTGTGTCATGTAAAACTGTGACTAAATACTTCAGTGTGGGCCGGATACAGTGGCTCACATCTGTAATCCCAGCACTTTAGGAGGCCAAGGTGGGAGGATCACTTGAGCCCAGGAGTTTCACACCAGCCCAGGCAACATAGGGAGACCCTGTCTTTACCAAAAATGGAAATAATTAGCCTGGGGCCGTGGCCTGTATCTGTGGTTCCAGCTACTTAAGAGGCTGAAAAAAGAGAATCCCTTGAGCTCAGGAGTTTGAGGCTAAAGTGAGCTATGATTGTGCCACTGCACTCCAGCCTGGGCAACAGAACAAGACCCTGACTCCAAAATATAAATATTTTAAAATAAAAATCATACTTTAATAGGAGAATTATTAATTATACTTTAACAATAATGCTTAATATGCTTTTCTCTAGTTAACCTGTCTTTTGTTACAGATAGAAGTGTCAGCCATGACCCTTATGATGGGTGAGGAAAGGTATCACCCCTTTCCTCCCCTACACCACCACCACAACAGAGCCAGTGGTTAAGAAATGTATCCAGCTATTTTTAGAGGATTTTTTAAAATACTGTAAGTTACATATACTGTAAGGATAGAAAGTCGAACTGTCATTCAATTTATTTTCTACAAAATGGAATATGCATTGTATTTAAGAGGATTTTTGTACTATAAAAGAGAAGCTTATTAAAGTAATTTTTAATGTTCCAGAAAACTACAAAAAAAGAAAAGAAAAAACTATACCCCTAGTTTCACCATCCAAATGCCAACAGTGAATTTTTAGATAATTTTTGTCTTTATCATAGGTCTTTAACTTTTTTTTTTTTTTTTTTTGTATTTTAGTAGAGATGAGGTTTCACCATGTTGCCCAAGGTGGTGTCGAACTCTTGGCAATCCAGGAGTTCAGGCAATCCACCTGCCTCGGCCTCCCAAAGTGCTGGGATTACAGACATGTGACACCCCACTCGGCCTACTTTGTTTTTACAGAGTTGTAATTATATTATATCATAATTTTTTTGGTTCTACCAAATATTAAGCATCAGTATTTCCATGTTCTTAATCTCTCAGAAATAATCTTAATGCCTGCGTTACATCTTGATTGTTCATAAAAATTTAAATTAGAAAAGAACAACAAGGATTAGTCTCCTAAAACATCTCAAGAAGACAAAGGGTAGAAAATGTTCTGTTACTGTTTAGCTTTCGTTCATTTTTACTTGTCAATAATTTACCCAAAAAGTATGAATGTGCAGTTTGTATGTTCCAGGCACTACACTGGCTAGTCAGCAAGATGGGATATAGGCTACCTCACCTGACTTGATTCCCAGCCATTGTCACCACTGTGCTTCAGCTCTGTGCTGTGCAAATTAAATAAAATAATTAGGTGAGTGATACTATGAGGTTAATTTCCAGTAGGGCAGGAATGGTGAATGGGCAGCAGTAACAAGGACTCAAGCTCATCCAGGCTAAAATATAACCAAGCCTGGCCTCAAAATCCCAGCTCATGGCGAGAGAAGCAGGGACCAGCACACACAGCTGCTGGCTGGCTGGCCAGTAAAGGACGGTGCCCCCCACCCAGGCCTGGGATACCCGAAGCCACACCAAGTACAGTCTGGGAAGCTGAATGGTCTTATGAGGGGGCAATACCGTGTTGTAGAATCACTCCTGGACTGGTGGCTTAGCAGGCCTCAGTTTTGGCCCTCATTCTGTCCCAAGCTTGTACAGAATGTACTGAGCATACTCGGTCCCTAGTTTTCTCATCCATAACATAAGGGTGGAGCTAGACATTATGAGCTCTTCCAGCTAAATAAGTGTCATTTTATGACACTATAAAAACCAGGACTCAGCCAGGTATGGTGGCTCACACCTATAATCCCAGCACTTTGGGAGGCCAAGGCAGGTGGATCACTTGAGGTCAGGAATTCAAGACAAGCCTGGCAAACATGGTGAAACTCCATCTCTGCAAAAAATATAAAAATTAGCCAGGCGTGGTGGCACAATCCTATAATCCCAGCTACTCAGGAGGCTGAGGCAGGAGAACTGCTTGAACCCAGGAGGCGGAGGCTGCAGTGAGCCAAGATGGCACCAATGCACTCCAGCCTAGACGAAAGAGCAAGACTCTGCCTCAAAAAAAAAAAAAAAAAAGCAGTACTCACAGTAGTCCACAAAAGCACCAAGTCCAACCATCTCACCAATATTAAAGCATATTTCAAATATCAGGAATGAGAAAAAGAAAAAAAACAGTTTCTTGCTGCTCTAGAAGTTACATATCTTCCAGTTCAGTTACTAAGTTCTTCTGGGTTGTGATAAATCTTCAGTCTGGCTGGCAATGTCAGTGAGGCCTGGGTGAGGGTAGTGTCTCTGGATCCTCCTGAAGGACAATCAGCTGGGCTCTCTCTTCCACAGCCACAAGCTGAACACCTTCCCTAGGGACCCACAGAGGGTGTAGGATCAGTTCAAACCTGGCTTCCTACTGGAAAAGTTAAGTGATGTTCTCTGACAGTCTGGAAACTAGAGGGAAAATTCTCTTTAGTATTGAAAAATGTCACAAATGTCATTTCTTTCTCCAAATGATTATTATTTCCATACATTTAGGGTTTCTTTACAAATTCTTTTTTTTTTTTTTTTTTTTTTTGAGATGGAGTCTCGCTCTGTTGCCCGGTTGGAGTACAGTGGTACAATCTCGGCTCACTGCAACCTCCGCCTCCCCGGTTCAAGCAACTCTCCTGCCTCAGCCTCCTCAGTAGCTGGGACTACAGGCACAGGCCACCACGCCCAGCTAATTTCTGTATTTTTTGGTAAAGATGGGGTTTCACCATGTTGGCCAGACAGTCTTGAGCTCTTGACCTTGTGATCTAGCCACCTTGGCCTCCCTGCTGGGATTACAGGCGTGAGCCACCATGCCTGGTCACAAATTCTTTTTTTCTTTATAAATTCATTACTAATTCTTTAATTAGTAATGATGGCCAGGCAGTGGCTCACGCCTGTAATCCCAACACTTTGGGAGGCTGAGGCCGGTGGATCACTTGGTGCCAGGAGTTTGAGACCAGCCCGTTCAACATGGTGAAACTCTGTCGCTACTAAAAATACAAAAATTAGCCAGGCATGGTGGAGCACACCTGTAGTCCCAGCTACTTGGGAGGCTGTGGCAGGAGAATCACTTGAACCCGGAAAGAAGAGGTTGCATAGAGCCGAGATTGCACCATTGCACTCCAGCCTGGGCGACAGAGCAAGACTCCACCTCAAAAGAGAATGAACAGTCCATATCATTTAAAACACAAAATTAATAAGGCTACTACTCCAATAAGTACAAGATAAATTCTGTCAGTTGAGACATCTAATTACAAAATATAAAATTGATATACATCCAGTAGATAAACTGTGCACCTAATAATTGACTTTGCACCAAATAATCACACAATGTATTCTTAAAACTACATTGTTCTACCTTCCTCTTAAAATCAAAGTCTATGATTTAAAAAAAGGAAGAAAATTCCACATAATAAACAAGTGGACAACAAAGCACGCATTTCACCCTGTCTTATATAAATTATAATCAACTATTCTAATAAAAAGTCATTACCTAGCTGAAGATCATAGAGCCAAAAGAAAAAATAAGGACCATTAGCTCTCAGTTACCTAAGCACACATCTTCCTGTTGATGCATTAGTGTCCTCACTCCTGGGCCAAAGATAGTAAACAGAGGTGATAAGTTTGTGTGTGTGTTTCCCTGTATGTATGTTTTTGTAGGTAGTGAGTCCACCCAACAGTGCATTTTGAATCCTATTTGAAAAACAAGCAGTAAGGATGTTAAAACTACTTTCACTCTGTGAAATGGCATCATTATCTGTGTTAGCACAACACAGGTGGTGTAGGGCTCAAGCACTCCACTATAAAACAAGATCCCATACTGGCAAATGAGGGAGGGAGGAAGGCCGCGTCCAATTAAGAAAATCAGCATCTATTTAGCTCGCATATTCTCTAGACGTCTCCCTCAGCTTCAATTAAGTATTCATTAGACTATTATCTCCCCATGGGGAAGGACTACTATCCTTCATTTTGATGACCCTGGTACCTAATCGAAAACCTGGCACACAGCAAGTAGTCAATAAATGCAAGCTGAATATTGTTGAATGCGTATATAGCTAGCAGCATAACTACCTCAACATCTCCCAGTTCAACATATTCAGAATAAAACAGGTTTACTCAGGATGCTGAGGTAGGACTGCTTGAACCCAGGAGTTTGAGGCTGCAGTGAGCTATGATCACGCCACTGCAGACCAGCCGGGGTGACAGAGCAAGACCCTGTCTCAAAAAACATATATTTAAATTAAAAACAGAAGAAGTAACTTCAGCTCTGGCCATTTGGGAGTTACAGGGTCCAGAATTAACATTTTTCTGTAAACAACTAGAAAATTGGAAAAAATATAGGAAACAATTATGTTGAGGCTGCAACAGGCAATGCAAGAGTGTCATCCTTCAGAGAAGGTAAATGGACAAGGTGAGCCCCATGATTGTCTGTGCTCCCCACCTGGAAACAATTGCCAGCCCTAAGCACATCAAGGGACACCAAATAGAGCCTTGCCAACTTCACTGAGAGAGACAGTGAGAAAGGCCCAGATTGCTGGAGTAGAGAAGGAAGCAGGAGTGGGCAGAGGAGAAAGTTGAGATGCAACGCAGGCTCAATAATGGCCTCTACCAACCCCATGGAGAGCTCTGGAGGGAACATGGCTCTCAGAGTTGTCCTAAGTTGGGCCTAGATGGCTCAACCTTCCTACTCCCACCTCATTAGTCCCTGGGTGTGGGACCCTCCACCTCCCTCCTTTGAGTAAGGTGGTTCACTGCAGCTGAGGCAATGGCTAAAGGGGTCACTCCCAAGGGGCTGGGCATCGAGTCTTTCCTGGAAGCGAATCTGGACAGTACACCACAGCATCCACCACATTAAGCTCTGAAAACCACTGCTCTGGCTACTTCTCTGCTTAAAATATTTCAAAGGCTTCCTATCAACTGCATTTAAAATTCAACATCTGGGGCCTTCCTACTTCATCCCTGTCTTTTGACACTCTCACATAGGCCCTAAGCCTACAAACATGGCCAAAGAATTAAAGCCCTCTTTAAGGCCCCAGGTTCTCTCTCACCTTCCCATCTTTGCACACACAGTCTCGCCTATCCCATCCACATGGACGACTCCAGCTGACCCAGGCAGAGTGAGGTGATCGGCCTTGGTGCCCACTACACACCCCATGCCACAATCTCAGCATATCTACCACACTTGTCTCAGACACATCTCCGTGTCTGAGACCTCACTGCACCCTAAGCTCCCTACAGTACCACTTTCTTCTTTGCATCCAGTTTCAAACATCAAGTCTGATGCCAAGCAGGTACCAAGGGGATGTGCAAGGAGTTACTGGAGAGATAGATGGACAGAATCATTAAGCACTCTCAACGAGTACCTCCTACCTTTACCCTTTTCTTAGTTTTTCTGTCTTCAGAAGAAAAGCCTTTCCTACAGGACTCAGGTCATGTCACTGAAACTGCTCCAAGTACCCCCGGAAGGCTTCTGTAGCAGCACTGGCCTGCTCTCTAGGTCTAGAAATTCCACCTTCTCCACTGTCGTCTACGATAGGGCCTGCTTTCTCCATTTTACTTACCCTCAATACTCCAGGAGGGGAAAGCAGCTCAGGGTGCCCCTCTGGCCCTGCCATTCTGGCTGTGGCTCCTCTCTAAGCTTTGCCCTGAGCGGCTTTCCTTCATCTCCTGGGCCACACCAAGGGCCCACCTCTCAGCTCTCCCTGGGTCACCCATCACCACTCAATGACTCTGCACACAAAACAAAATCTCTTCCTGAGAGCACAATATATTTTTTCATTTCAGAAAGAGTTCACACTTCCCCAACTCCCCTCACACCCATGCAAAAAAAAAAAAAAGTTTGCCAGCTTCTGTATTATAAGCAATATAACCAAGGCTACATTTATATTTTAGTTCAGAAAACTTCAAGCTTGTGTCTGGAACAATTTTTCCCAAATTCAAATTACCCCTGTAGAGGAGAGAATTTATCATCCAATATAATTTTTTCTTTTTGTATTTTCAGCCTTGATTTACAGGCATTTCCTCACATCAAGAGTACAATAAAGGCCGGGCGCAGTGGTGCACACCTGTAATCTCAGCACTTTGGGAGGCCAAGGTGGGAGGATTTCTTGAGCCCAGGAGTTCAAGACCAGCCTGGACAACATAACAAAACCCCATCTCTACAAAAAAACACCAAAAAAAGTTAGCCAGGTGTGCAGGTGCACGCAGTCCCAGTTCCCTGGGAGGCTGAGGTAGGAGCCTCATCTGAGCCTGGTGATTGAGGCTGCAGTGAACCATGATTTGCACCACTGCACTCCAGCCTGGGTAACAGAGCGAGACCCTGACTTTAATAAATGAATAAATAGGCCAGGTGTGGTGGGTCACGCCTGTAATCCTAGCACTTTGGGAGGCCAAGACTGGCAGATCACTTGACATCAGGAGTTCAAGACCAGCCTGGTCAACATGGCAAAACCACGTCTCTACTAAAAATACAAAAATCAGCTAGGTGTGGTGGTGTGTGCCTGTAGTCCCAGCTACTTAGGAGGCCGAGGCAGAAGAATCACTTGAACCCGGGAGGCAGAGGTTGCAGAGAGCCCAGATCACGCTACTGCACTCTAGCCTGGGAGACAGAGCAAGGTTCCATCTCAAAAAATAAATAAATAAATAATAAATAAATAAAATGTAAAAGAATAAAGAAGCATATTTGCAATAAATACCACCTAATTCCTTTAAAAAAAAAAAAAAGCGCTTGCTATGCACTAAGCATTTATATACATTATGTCATTTAATCCTCATAAAACTTCTCTGACATGGATACTAACCATATCAACAATTTATAGATAAAACCAAGGCTCATGGAAGTAAAAGTGCTTTATTCTAAGATCACTGTGTCTCTGAGCTCCATCCTGAGTCCACAGTCTCAACCTCTATTTCATATAATACCAAAATGAGATGATCAGGATAAGTAACCTTTCCACAAATAATTGTATCTTTTTTTTTTTTTTTTTTTTTTTTGAGATAGGGGCCCACTCTGTCACACAGGCTGGAGTGCAGTGGCACCATCATAGTTCACTGCAGCCTCAATATCCCAGACTCAAGCAATCCTCCCACCTCAGCCTCCCAAGTAGCTGGGACCACAGGCATGTGACACCACACCCAGCTAATTTTTTTTTTTTTTTTTTTTACTTTGTGTAGAGATGAGGTCTCCCTGTGTTATCCAGGCTGGTCGCAAACACCTGGACTGAAGTGATCCTTTTACCTTGGCCTCTCAAAGTGCTGGGATTACTGGTGTAAGCCACCGCTCTCCCAGCCTCCACATGTTACTCATTCAGTAACATGACTATTTGTTTTTAATCAATCCTCCCACCTCAGCCTCCCAAGTAACTGGGTCCACAGGTGTGTGACACCACACCCAAATAATTTTTTTTTAACTTTGTGTAGAGACGAGGTCTCCCTATGTTATCTAACTTTGTATAGAGACGAGGTCTCCCTGTGTTATCCAGGCTGGTTTTGAACTCCTGGGCTCAAGCGATCCTTTCACCTTGGCCTCTCAAAGTGCTGGGATTACTGGTGTGAGCCACCGCTCACCAGGTCTCCACATGTTACTCATTCAGTAACATGACTATTTGTTTTTAATCCCTTGACCTACTAAATACAATACACGGAATATGTTTTAAGTTTTCTTTGGTGACTTAACATCATTATTAATATCAATTAGTATACTCATCTCTAATTAAAACCATAAATGGAATTTTAGCTGCTCACTAATTCATCCTAACGATGACATTGTTCAAGTTGACATTTGTCAGGATGCAAAGAGCTGACTACTTCTCATCCCCTCTTCTGTGTACCCATTCCGTGACCAAAGCAGGTGGCTGAGCTTCCACTTCCGCTGCTGTTACACAAGGATCTACAGCTCCACCTGCATCACAGGGCTTGCTAGAAGGCTCAAATAATTCACACAAAGCATGACCAATAAACTGTAAACTGCAGCAGGGTTGTAGGCCTTATTATCTCTCCTCAGTGAAATGCTTGGATTTTAAACTCTTCCTTTCAAACACTATTCTAAAGAGGAATAAAATTCCCATAAGGCTAACGGTCTCCATAATTCAATAGTCTATATATGCTGGTCAATCAGAAATATGTTAGTTTCCAATAACAAACATCGGTAATGGTGCCATTGTTCTAATGGTTTCTGCAAGGCCATATTACTAAGGCTATGCAAAGCTTGTGTTTCTTTGAGTGGTTTTGAATAAGCAACATCTTATCCACTGGACATCCGCATGAAATGAAGCAAAAGATTTCCTGATGTGGCAGATTAATTAACTAAGAGAGAAATTAATTTGGATTTTTTTCCAATTCTTTAGAAATATATATATACTTACAATTATATATTTATATAAGTATAAAATTATCCATAAATATACATTTATATAAATATACACAAAAATACATGACACATAAATTAATCTGTATTATATCTCTAACTCAAAAGATCAGATTGTTTTGTTTTGTTTATTGCAGAGACAGGGTCTCACTGTGTTGCCTAGGCTGGTCTCAAACTCCTGTCTTCAAACGATACTCCCAAAGTGCTGGGATTACAGCCGTGAGCCACTGTGCCTGGCCCAAATTTTTATTCTATAGCAATATCCCACAAAGTAACTGAAGACAGACAATCATCCTGGTAATAGCTTCACAGGTAATTCAAAAACATAAAAGTTTCCTTTGGCTGGGTGTGGTGGCTCACACCTACAAGCCCAACATTTTGGGAAGCCAAGGCAGGCAGACTGCTTGAGCCCAGGAGTTCAGGACCAGCCTAGCCAACATAGAGAAAATCTGTCTCTTAAAAAAAAAAAAAAAAAAAAATTGCCAGGCACATTGGCTCACACCTGTAATCCCAGCACTTTGGGAGGCCGAGGCAGGCAGATCACAAGGTCAGGAGTTCGAAACCAGCCTGGCCAATATGGTGAAACCCTATCTCTACTAAAAGTACAAAAAAATTAGCTGGGTGTGGTGGTGCATTCCTGTAATCCCAACTACTCAGGAGGCTGAGGCAGAAAAATTGCTTGAACTTGGGAGAGAGAGGTTGCGGTGAGCTGAGATCGCACCACTGCACTCCAACTTGGGAGACAGAGCGAGACTCCGTCTCAAAAAAAAAAAAAAATTTTTTTTTCAATTAGCCAGTCACGGTGGCACATGCCTGTAGTCTCAGCTACTTGGGAAGCTCAGCCTAGAGGACTGCTTGAGACCAGGAAGTTAAGGCTGCAGTGGGCCATGATTACACCACTATACTCCAGCCTGGGCACCAGAGTGAGACCCTATCTTTAAAAAAAAAAAAAAAAATTAAAGACTATAGAAAATATTAAATAAGAAAATACTAAGATCAACAGAATCCAATGTTGATATTCAATAGGAATGTAACCATATAAATATATATGCATATAAACAACCATTAAAAAAAAAAGGACAAAAATAAAAATAAAAATAGTTGTGGTAGTTGATATAACATAGAATTCTTTTTTTTTTTACATAGAATTCTTAGTCAAAGTCTTTTAGCATTATTGCTACCTCATCTTCTAAATGAAAAATATGTAACCCACACACATTTTTTAAAACCACTTCAGCCAGGCATGGTGGCTCACACCTGTAATCCCAGCACTTTGGGAGGCCAAGGCGAGTGGATGATTTGAGGTCACGAGTTCAAGACCACCCTGGCCAACATGGCAAAACCCTGTGTCTACTAAAAATACAAACATTAGCCAGGCGGTAGCAGCGCACACCTGTAATCGCAGCTACTCGAGAGGCTGAGGCAGGAGAATCACCTGAGCCTGGGAGACGGAGGTTGAGGTGAGCCGGGATCATGCTACTGCACTCCAGTCTGGGCAACAGAGTGAGACCCTGTCTCAAAAAAATTAAATAAATAAATAAATAAATAAATAAATAAAACCACTTAACGTCAACCTTTGTCACATCCCTTCCATCAAGTGAAATAAGAAAATTTAATAATATAAGAAAATAAAATTTAGAAAGCTCTCATCCATAAAATAAAACGTTAACTAGAGAAGAAAATGTTTTCTTAAGAATGTGACTTGTGGTTAATAAAAAGAATAAACCTAAGCTTAGAGATTTAATTTCTATGCCACTGTGATATCCTTTGCTGGTTGGTGCTATAAACCCAAGTATCCCCACTATAACCTTGGCTCATTTGTTGAATTCTCTTGTGTTGCTTTTTCAGACTAATTGAAGAATTTAATCTTGAGGTATTTGTAAAATATGCTATCTGTGGATACCAAAGGGAAAACACAAAAATACTTTTGTCCTCTGTTGCTTATTTATCTGAATAGATTTATTTTACCTCCTCTGTCTCAGGCTGGAGCAAGTGAACTTTTGGAAGCCCCTTTGTTCCTTACTAAAGTTGCATATTACCACTCTCCCTTCTCTTTTTTTTTTTTGAGACGGAGTCTCGCTCTGTTGCCCAGGCTGGAGTGCAGTGGCCGGATCTCAGCTCACTGTAAGCTCCACCTCCCGGGTTCACGCCATTCTCCTGCCTCAGCCTCCCGAGTAGCTGGGACTACAGGCATCCGCCACCTGGCCCGGCTAGTTTTTTTTTTTGTATTTTTTAGTAGAGACGGGGTTTCACCGTGTTAGCCAGGCTGGTCTCAAACTCCTGACCTGGTGATCCACCCGTCTCGGCCTCCCAAAGTGCTGGGATTACTCTCCCTTCTCTATCTGTGCACAATTAACGGTCAGCCAGATCGGCTTTCCCACCTTCCCAGCTTCCTTTATAGGATACATCGGCCACCTGGGCCTTTCCTGGAAGAAATGAACAGCTACCCACTATTTATGGTAACAGTCAGAATTCAGGGGATGGAGACTCTTTGTGGGCTCCAACTGCTTCTCCCAAGAATTCATGGCCTGGATCTGTGCCTGACTCCTTCGTCTACCCACAGTTCAGGTTCACTGGGGCTGACTCTAGTGAAGAATGCACAGAGGTTAATTTTCAGAGGGTTGAGTCTTCTTTTCCTGCTTGCTAAGGGAGTCATCCTCTACAAAAAAAAAAAAAAAAAAAAAAAGGTTTTTAAATCAATCTTCTGATAAAACTTGCACAAAAGGAGACTTTTCAATGTCTTTTGTTATTGAGATAAATTAGCCCAACTCAAGGTTGGGGTAGATCATGGTATGGTTCTTCAGTTTCTCCCATTAGTCTTCTTGGCTCATGAGGCAGTTTGTGCTCCTTTAAACTCCTTAGCACATACCACCACACCCAACTGACCTTTTTATGGTAAAGACAGGGTCTTGCTATGTTGCCCAGTCTGGTCTTGGCCTCAAGCAAGCCTCCCACCTCAGCCTCCCAAAGCACTGGGATCAAGGCATGAGCTACCACACCTGTCCAAACTGTATCATTTAATGGCTTCAGTCAGATAATTTAAGAGTTATGCCTAGATTTTTTTCTTTTTTGATCACTGCTTTTAAAAGAGGCTTCAAGCTGAGCACAGTGGCTCACGCCTGTAATCCCAACGCTTTGGGAGGCCGAGGCAGGTGGATCACCTGAGGTCGGGAGAGTTTGAGAAAAGACTGGCCAACATGATGAAACCTCATCCCTACTAAAAATACAAAATTTAGCCGGGACTGATGGCAGATGCCTGTAATCCCAGCTACTCAGGAGGCTGAGGCAGGAGAATTGCTTCAACCTGGGAGGTGAAAGCTGCAGTGAGTTGAGATCGCACCACTGCACTCCAGCCTGGGTAACAGAGTGAGACTCTGTCTCAAAAAAAATAAAAATACAGAAAAAAAATAAAAGGAGGCTTCAGCAGCAGAAACAAAATGACCAGAATCCAGGTAGAATGCCTGTCAGCAAATGATTATCAGCAAATGATTCTTGTGTGGCCCCAAATACGAGACATTAACCAACTTCTCTGGACAATCAAGCAATCCTCCCCAGCTCCCCGTAAAGGTGTTCACTGCCTCCACACGCAAGCCTCTTACCAGGGCTACTGGCTTTATCGGGTTGTGTGGGTGTACCAACTACAGGCCAAGGAGATCTAGACACGCCAGTCTCACAGGGTGGAGATCACGATCATGTTGCCACAGGTGCCATTTCTTATTCACCCAGCCACTCACCATCCAAAGAACACCATGCTAGGCTGGGTGTGATGGCTAAAGCCTATAATCCTAGCACTTTGGGAGGCCAAGGCAGGTGGATCACTTCAGGCCAGGAGTTTGACACCAGCCTGGGTAACACAGTAAGATTTCATCTCTACCAAAAAAAAAAAAAAAACTTAACCAGGTGCGGTGGCACACACCTGTAGTCCCAGCTACTCAAGGGAGGCTAAGGTGGGAGGATCACTTGAGCCCAGGAGGTCGAGGCTGCAATAAGCTGTGATGATGCCACTGCACTCCAGCCTGGGTAACAGAATGAGACCCTGTCTCAAAAAAAAGTTTTAATTAAAAAAAAAAAAAAAGTGTAACTAATGCAAATGACCTTGACTATGAAATACAGAACACCACAGTTTATAGACAGTCATAAAGTAGAACCTTATAGACAGTCATAAAGTAGAACTGTCAGGGAAACACAGGGAAAAAGACACAGACAGAGAATAAGAAAGCAAAGAACACACACATAGGGAACACATATACTCATGAAAGATAACGCCTCTTTCATCCCCAACTCCACTGTTAAATACCAAGCTCCACGACCGGGCGTGGTGGCTCACACCTGTAATCCCAGCACTTTGGGAGGCCAAGGCGGGCAGATCACGAGGTTAGGAGATCGAGGCCATCCTAGCTAACACGGTGAAACCCTGTCTCTACTAAAAATACAAAAAGTTAGCCGGGCATGGTGGCAGGCGCCTGTAGTCCCAGCTACTCAGGAGGCTGAGGCAGGAGAATGGCGTGAACCCGGAAGGCGGAGCTTGCAGTGAGCTGAGATTGCGCCACTGCACTCCAGCCTGGGCGACAGAGCGAGACTCCATCTCAAAAAGGAAAAATACATATATATATATATACACACACACACACACACACACACACACACACACACACGGAGACACCAAGCTCCACTTGCTGACTTTATCAACATTCCTATGAGAAGCCCAGAAAATCAGAATGGTGTCACTTTACAACATTGTAGATCTTCAGAAGCATTCCATAATTCTATTTCAATCACAATATTAAAATGTGGAGATGGTTCTCATTTCCACTCCAGTGGTTTTCTTAATCTCTACTATGGCAAAATATGAGAATGTAAGCAACCAAATTAACCACCTCTCAGCAGGAAAAATGGAACTGCTCAGAAATCTCCTGTTTGTACAAATCGTTCCCAAAAATCCTCCTGCCAAACTTTTGACCTATCCCTTCTAAACTTGGAAGTGAGTGGTAACAAACTTAAAAAGTAAAGTTTCAGCTATGAATCACAGTTCTTATTTTGACCAAAGTTCTAGGTTATAGGCCTCTCATTTTTTTCTCCAAGTTCAATGGGGCTGCTATTTTTTTTTTATATGAAAGCAGTCATGGTGCATCTTTTTTTCTCTCCCTGAAGGCTTCCCATAATCTATTTATAGGGCTGGAAGTTTTCCAAACCCAAACATAATTTATTAACGAAAGTGGCTGTGCCATTTTTGATGACTGACAATTTTGGTCTTGTTTTTCTCTTATCCCAAGGGAAAATCAATTGCCCAGCAAATTAATGTATCCCTCATCCCTTCAACCTTAGAGACCAACAATCAAAACTGATTTAGTCTCAATTGGTCTATTTCTGGCTCTGAGTGGATGTTAATCCTCAATAACAGGTCTGTTGGACTAAGTAACAGTCTGGGTATCCAGGGACAGTGGTTTCTGATCTGTCTTATTTGTTCCCTGACTCACTGGGAGGCTTTGAACAACTCACTGTATTCTCTCAGTTTATTTGATAAGATTAGCAATGCAGTTAAAAGGAACATACTTGAGGGCCAGGTGCGGTGGCTCACGCCTGTAATCCCAGCACTTTGGGAGGCCAAAGTGGGCGGATCACGAGGTCAGGAGATTGAGACCATCATGGCTAACATGGTGGAACCCCATCTCTACTAAAAATACAAAAAATTAGCCGGGCGTGGTGGTGAGAGCCTGTAGTCCCAGCTACTCGGGAGGCTGAGGCAGGAGAATGGCGTGAACCCGGGAGGCAGAGCTTGCAGTGAGCCGAGATTGCGCCACTGCACTCCAGCCTGGGCGACAGAGTGAGACTCCGTCCCAAAAAAAAAAAAAAAAAAAGGAACATATTTGCTTATTGCTTGTTTTTTTAATTAAAAAATATATAATGGTATCCACTACTGCAATTAAATAAGATTTTGTTTATTTTTTGAGACAGGGTCTTGCTCTGTCGCCCAGGCTGGAGTTTAGTAGTATGATCATAGCTTACTACAGCCTTTAACTTCTGGCTCCAGCGATCCTCCCACCTCAGCCTCCCAAGTGGCTGGAATTACAGGCGTGTGCCACCACATCCCACTAACTTTTTCTTTTAATTTTTGTAGAGATAGGGTCTCGCTGTGTTGTCCAGGCTGATCTCAAACTCCTTGGCTCAAGCAATCCTCCCATCTCAGCCTTCCAAAGTGCTAGGATTACAAGCGTGAGCCACCACACCCAGCCAATTAAATAAGTTTTAAACAAGTAGCTCAATCCATAGCCACCAAATTCATACCTGTACCTTCATAAAACAGGTCCATCATAGTTTAAACTGGAATCACTTGGGTGATCCTGGTCCACAGACCTCCCTAGAGTACAGCAAAGTCAGTCAGAGGGGCCTTTAAGATGCACCCCTTGCAATATGCACTTTGGCTAGTCTCCCTTCTGCCTTGGGGTTTCCGGCATCAAGTCACTGGTCTGGGAGCCTCGGAGCCCTGCAGAGGGCAAGAGCGAGCTCTTTCACCTGGGCAGTGAAGCCTCCCTTTGGCCCATACACTGTTGTCCCTCAAATATACCTCTTAAGATTCATGCCAAAAGACAGAAAATGCAATTTACTATAAATATTGGCATTTCAAACGTTTTATTTGTTATTGTTTAATAAGTGAGGGCGCTTCCCCCCATGACTGGCTGAGGTTGACAAGTGTTACTTAATTCATTTTCTTTTTCTATTCTGTTAGTCTCCATCAACGTATTTGTACATCACCAATCCCATTGCTCAGTGTCCCATAAAGGTCTGTGTTTCCAAACGCAGGCAACAGCATGGGCGTGCTAGTCCAGGAATACCACTGCACCTCCTCCACCCCAAGCTTAACTTCCCAGGAGAAGGAGGAAGTGATGGTGTTGGAAGAGAGCCCTAAAATGTTGTCATTGTTATTGTGAATCTTTAAATAGAACTTAGTATCTGTAAAGGGTTTTGGGAATCATCTTTACTCACAACGGTTCATAAAGATGCTATGAGAAGGAAGGGCCGTTCTGTTAGCTCTGGTCTTTGATTTTTATCTGTATCACATGCTGCATCATTACATGAAACTGGGCCTCATAAAGTAAAAATTATCCTGCTAAAATAAAATCAGGATTCCTTAAAAATCAAAGACTTGAAAGTATGGCACAGTGGTGTACACCTGTAGTCCCAGCTACTTGGGAGGCTGAGGCAGGAGGATCACTTGAGCCCAAGGGTTTAAAGCTTCGTGCACCATGATCACACCTGTGAGTAGCCACCGCACTCCAGCCTGGACAACATAGCAACAACCTATTTAAAAAAAAAAAAAAATCAGAAGTTTGAATTTTTTTTAATCCATGTGATCATGAAGAAGATAAAATTAATTTAGATGACACCATCTCTGAAAACTCTGCTTGTCTCCTAGTGATAACACCACACCCTTTGTACTAACAACAAAATGTCTTTAAATACTTTTCCCCTTTGACATTTTTTATTTTTTATGTCATTAAATCAAGTTATTTGGCAAGAAATGCAAGGAAAAAGAGAATTTCAGAATAATTACAGTAATATTAATTTTGATTAAGCAAACATAAAAAGTTACTTTATGAAGTTTGTTTTCCAAACTTTTATATATTGCTAAATCTTCTTGCAAGATTTTTGTTTTCCCTTTGAGGTTACCCACTTGTAAAGTCCATTCGTTTTTGTTTCTTAAAAAAAGCAGTTATGGCAAATAGGCTCAAAATATTTTCTGCCTCTAAAAATAAACATCTTTCTTTTGAACAACATTCTTAACTCTAAAGTTCTGGCTATTCCCAAGAGATACGAGGCTAGTTACGTGGCAATTTTAAAGATAAGAGAGCTCAGGCAGGTTACATAGATATCCTTCCTGGAACCCCTTGGCCTGTCATCTTCCTGCAACATCTAGCAAATTATGGTACTTTGTTAGCTCCCAACAACAAAAGAGGCCTGCAGAGCCAGGAGGTGGGGAGCAGAGACAGTGGAGTGGAGGGCAGGCAGGGAGAGACACAGTGTTCAGTAGTACTTAGTCTACTGATAACAAGGAAATCAGATGCAATGCTCCAGGAAAAGGCAACCTCCAGTACCAAACATGTTTTTAAATGTTTATGTCTTTTTGTGCAACTATAAGAAGGTTTTAAAGAACTACAATGAACAAAATGTTAAATACTCAGACAGACCGACATCTCACAGATACATAATGCAAGCAATCTGTAAGGAAGAGAGGTACAGGAAGGGAGAGAAGGAAGCACACAGCCAGGACAGCAGGATAAAGAGGAAGATGACATTTTCCAAGCTAACAAATGGTTTAACTGTCCTAATCCTGGTGCTTAAGATCCTTGAAAACAATAACCTTCCAGAAAGCAAATATAAGCAGCCAACAAGAGAACAAGTAACCTCCCATGTACCTCTGTCAAGTCACCGTTCACTGGAGGAAAAAGGGAGGAAGAACCAAGCCATGAACAACCCGAACAGTGTAAATAAATCAAATTATGGAAAGAACTTCTGAGCAACAGCCGCCATCCTCCTATTCACTTTCTACTTCCTTTGCATGCTGAGACTCGTCCACAGTTCAATGAGGAAGCAATGGTGCCAACCATTATCCTGCTTTATGTAGTTAGTGGAGACAAAAATTAGAATCTTATGATTTCTTACAAAGGTAAGTACTCACACTTTAGAGTACTGTAGGGTCCACACCCTCACCTGCATGACTATGGAAATATGGGGAAATTAATCTTTACCAAAAAAAATGCAAGTCATATCCATTCTAAATAAAGAAATATGTTTATATCTACAGTCACTGGCATATTAACACTCAGACAGTTCTACTTACGTACTTCACATCAGTCTGATTAGAGTATCCCCATTTTCAAATGTGAGTAGCTATATGTAGCTCCAGTAATATTGGAAAGGCAAAGCTGTCATTATGTGGTTTATGTGCATGTTAATGAGTAACTGTTTCCAGAAAACTACAAAAACAATAGACCTACAAATCAAAAAGAAAAAGACAAACAACCCAATAGGAAAATAAAAGACGTGAACAGGTGGGTCCTAGAAGGAGACATAAAAAACTAAATACCAACAAATAAGTGAATGGATAAACTGTGACATACTCAAACAATGCAACATTAAACAATGAAAATCAATGAATCAGAGTTACATATATACCAAGATGGATGAATCTCACAGTTGAGAGGGAAGAAAGCAACTTACAGAAGAATGTGCAACATACAGTAAAATTGTAATATTAATTACATATAATCTTTTTTTTTTTTTTGAGGCAGAGTGTCACTCTGTTGCCCAGGCTGGAGTACAGTGGTGTGATCTTAGGTGACTGCAGCCTCTGCCTCCCAGTTTCAAGCAATCCTCCTGCCTCAGATTCCCAAGTAACGGTGATTACAGGCAACTGCCACCACATCCAGTTAATTTTGTGTTTTTAGTAGACATGGGATTTCACCATATTGGCCAGGCTGGTCTCAAACTCCTGACCTCAGGTGATCCACTCGCCTCGGCCTCCCAAAGTCCTGGGATTATAGGCGTGAGCCACCATGCCCAGTCAATTAGATACAATCTTTTTTTTTTTTTTTTTTGAGACGGAGTCTCGCTCTGTCTCCAGGCTGGAGTGCAGTGACACCATCTTGGCTCACTGCAACCTCCACCTCCCAGGTTCAAGTAATTCTCCTGCCTCAGCCTCCCAAGTGGCTGGGATTACAGGCGTGTGCCACCACGCCTGGCTAATTTTTTGTATTTTTAGTAGAGACAGGGTTTCACCATGTTAGCCAGGATGGTCTCGAACTCCTGACCTCGTGATCCGCCTGCCTCAGCCTCCCAAAGTGCTTGGATTACAGGCATGAGCCATTGTGCGCAGCTGGATACAATCTGAAAATATCTCTTAGAGATACATGATCGGACTAATATTAGGCTGGTACAACTTGACATGGCCAGGCCCACACACTACCAGCTGTGAAATACTTTGAAAATCACCCTTAACATTCATATGCAACAAAATTGTTAAGAAACACGTAAGCATGATAAACACCAAATTCAGTATAGCAGCTTCCTCTGGGGAGGAGGAAGAGGTCACAACCAAATTAGCAATATTTTATTTCTGAACTAGGATGCTAAAGCAAGTATATACTTACTGTATAATCATTTATACTTTTTCATAGGTCTTAAATATTATGTAATTTTTAAATGATATCTATATATAGATATAATTTAAGTTGGCCAGGTGCAGTGGCTCACACCTGTAATCCCAACACTTTGGGAGGCTGAGGCAGGCAGATGGCTTGAGCTCAGGAGTTTGAGACCAGCCTGGGAAACATGGCAAAACCCCGTCTCTACAAAAAACATAAAAGTTGGGTGGGTTTCTCAGGGTGAGACGCTGTCTCTGAAAGATTAAAAAAAAAAAAAAATGACATCTCTTTTAAACACTTTAGATAATGGTTTTCATACTAGAATGTTAAGGAAATACTTGTCCTAGTGAAATTTTTTTTTTAAAAATTCAAATCTCCCCAAAATTAGTTCCTTTCTGTCCTTGAGTTTGTGTTTCTCTTTAACTCTGCCTCCAAAGAACCATCCATTTCTGTGCAACCACATTGATAAATGGAGAGTTCGTACTAAATATCTGATACTTGGTCTTATTTAACCATCAAATCTTAGCATTCCGACTGGTTAAAGACAGAAAAGTAAAATTAAAAATGTAAATTTAAATTTTAAAAAGTAAAGTGAAAGTAGATGAGAAAAAACAACTGGAAAATTAACTGCAGTGTGATGTAAAAGCTGTGTGTTCTAGCATGCCAACCAGCAATGCAGCTCTTTAACAGGCATTGTTATGTCGAAAAGTATTTGAATCAAGCAACTATGAAAATAGAGGGTGTCTCTGTGTTGGGCATGGTGGCTTACACCTGTAATCCCAGCACTTTGAGAGGCCAAGGCACGTGGATCACTTGAGATCAGGAGTTCGATACCAGGCTGGCCAACATGGTGAAACCCCGTCTCTACAAAAAGATAAAAATCCAAAATTAGCCATGCAAGATAGCAGGCACCAGTAGTCCCAGCTACTCGGGAGGCTGAGGCAGGAGAATCGCTTGAACCCAGGAGGCGGAGGTTGCAGTGAGCCAAGATTGCGCCACTGCACTCCAGCCTGGCAGCCTGGGCGACAGAGTGAGACTCCACTTCAAAAAGAAAAAGAAAAGAAAAGAAGAGGGTGTCTCTGAAAAATAGATTTGATTTTTGAAATAGCAGAATCTCAAACCATGAAATCTGTTAAATCTTCTCTTTGCCCCTGTTTTACTTGTGACTGCTAGAGAGCTTGCAAACTTGTTTCCATTCCATTTCTAAACACGGCAGAACTTTCTCACCAGAAGAGAAACAACCAGAATTACTTGTTCTGAGTTTTCCCTAAAGATACATATTTGCCAATACTGTGGACACAACTTTAAGATCTGATATGAGGTCATATCATCTCAGGGAAAGAACAGAATGCACTTATGTGTATACTAAATTACTTTTGTTGTTGCTTGTAACATGCACAATGACTCCATCAGAAATTTATCTGGGGCCTGGCTCGGTGGCTCACACCTGTAATCCCAGCACTCTGGGAGGCCGAGGCGGGCAGATCACGAGGTAAAGAGATCAAGACCATCCTGGCCAACACGGTGAAATCCAGTCTCTACTAAAAATACAAAAATTAGCTGGGCATGTAATCCCAGCTACTTCGGAGGCTGAGGCAGGAGAATTGCTTGAACCAGGGAGTCAGAGGTTGCAGTGAGCTGAGATCACGCCACTGCACTCCAGCCTGGCGAGAGTGAGACTCTGTCTCAAAAAAAAAAAAAAAAAAGAAAGAAATTTTTCTGACTTAGGGCTGGACCTGGTGGCTCACACCTGTAATCCCAGCACTCTGGGAGGCCAAGGTGGGTGAATCACCTGAGGTCAGGAGTTTAAGAGCAGCCTGGCCAACATGGTGAAACCCCGTCTCTACTAAAAAATACAAAAAATAGCTGTGCATGGTGGCAAGCACCCATAATTCCAGCTACTTGGGAGGCTGAGGCAGGAGAATCACTTGAACCCAGGAGGCGAAGGTTGCAGTGAGCCGAGATCCCATCACTGCACTCCAGCCTAGACAACAAGAGCGAAACTCTGTCTCAAAAAAAAAAAAAAAGAAAAGAAAAGAAAAGAAATTTATCTGGCCTTAAAAAAAAAGAACACCAGGCTGGGCGACCAAGCAAGATCTTGTCTTTACAAAACAAAAACAAAAAACCTGTTTCCGTCTACTTCTGAGATTCCTTTTTCTTTAGCATATCTTCTAGCTCATGAAAACAGGATTTATGGATCTTCTCGTGAAGGTAACACTTCCTACAACAAAATATTCCTTCTGACCCTTTATCTCCAATGACTCTGATTACAAAATTTTCTTTTCACGGAATTTCAGACTACAGTTTTGAGATTTCTAAGAAATATTTTTTTCCTTCTCTCAAATCCTTTCCTGTGGAAATATCCCTGATCTGTCCTCAGCCCCCAAAATATATATAATATGTTCTCAACCAACAAGAAACACCACTGAAGCTGTTTCCTCCCCATTGGCGAACAATTAGAACACTCCTTTAAAAATGTCTTATGCATTAGATAACATTTTCCTGAGTAGAAACAAAACTCGAAACACCAAAGGAACTTGAGATGTTGAACTACCAAAACAAAAGAAAATCTCTGTGTTATTCTTTGGGTGAACTCTTTCAACTTACTTAAAAAGCTGGCCAACTAAGAGAGATAACTAAGATTTGCATCTGTTTTAAAACGCTTATTTTGGCCAGGCATAGTTGCCCACACCTGTAATCCCACCACTCTGGAAGGCAAAGGTGGGAAAATCACTTGAGCCCAGGAGTTCAAGACCAGCCTCAGCAACACAGCTAAACCCCATCTCTATACTTTTTATAAAAAGCTTATCTCAGTATTTCTTATTCCTTTTGACAACCTACAGTGCAAAAAAAAGTGAAATATCAATGACACCTACTTTCTTATAGCTTAAAAGTGAGAACAGGTAAATTCTCTAATATACATGATCAAAATTATAGGTTCTCTATTTGATAATAATGATAAAACAGCAATAAGAATCACTGGCTGGGCATAGTAGCTCACATTGTCATCCCAGCACTTGGAGGCCAAGGCAGGAGAATCATTTGCGCCCAAGTATTCAAGACCAACCTAGGCAACATCGTGAGATCTCTTCTCTACCAAAAATTTAAAAATTAGCCAGGTGTGGTAGCACACAACTATAGTTCCAGCTCCTCAGGAGACTGAGATGTGAGGACTGCTTGAGCCCAGAAGATGGAGATTGTGCCACTACACTCCAGCCTTGGCAACAGAGTGAGACCCTCTCAAAAAAAAAAAAAAAAAATTGTTATTTATTTATTTAGTACTCAGTTGGTACCAGCCACTTTACAATGCACCAGCCCTTTGGGAGGCTCACTGAGGCTAGGAGGCTATCACATAGTGGCCATGTAGCCTGATGTTGAGGAGACTCAGAGTGGGTAAGATTACTTGTCCAAACCATACAGCAAGTTACTGGCAAGACTGGCAGTGAGCTATAATCATGCCACTGCACTCTAGCATGGACTAAAGAGTAAGACTATCTAAAAAAAAGAAAAAAAGAAAGAAAAAGACAGTCTATTCATTTACCCCATGATTCTGTACAGTTAACTGGCAAATTTGTGTAACAAATTAACTAACAGAACTGGTTTAGCAGACTAATATGAGATACCAAACTAAGGTTGACCTATGATAATTACTAACCTCTAGGTATGCTGTGCCGATCCTCCTGTTAAAGGTAGATCTAACAGCATTTAAAGTAAGTTAAAGTTGTGGTGGCTCATGCCTGTAATGGGAGCAATTTCAAAAGCCGAGGCAACTGGATCAAAAGAGGTCAGGAGTTCAACACCAAGCCTGAGTAACATGGCAAAACCCCATCTGTACACAAAACACAAAAATTAGCCAGGCGTGGTGGCGCACACCTGTAGTCCCAACTGCTAAGGAAGCTGATGTGAGAGGATTGCTTCAGTTCAGGAGGCAGAAGGTGCAGTGAGCAGAGATCATGCCACTGCACTCCAGCCTGGAAAGCAAAGTGAGACCCTGCCTTAAAAACAGAAAGAAAAAAAAAAAAAAAAAAAAAGGAAGAACCCATGGTTATGAAATCTCAGTAATAAACCCTGATATCAAATACCTAGGTGAAAAGGAAAAAGGCAAATTCTAGCTACTTTGCCTAATTATTCCCAAGGTCCCAGGTGTCAGAAACATTTAAATGAGATAAACACACAATTGTCCATAGCAATTATCTCTAGGAAGAGAGACTGCAAGAATGGAAAATGAAAGTAATATGGGGAAGGGCTTTTGCCCATGTGTGCGTGTGCGTGTGCGTGTGTGCGTGCTGCGGTTTTTGTAATAACAAAAATTCCTTAAAAGGCATTCAAAGTCTGATCAGACTTAATTTTTATCTGCATCCATGAGCTTGGCATAAGGATTACACATTTCATTATCTAATAAAGGGGACACCATTAAGGAAAAGAGCAGCATTCTCTCTGCCCCTTTGGCCTCTCCAATTGAACTAAAACAAGATTTATTAGATTAAGTTTTTACCCACTCCAAAACAAATGTTTCCATTTCATCAGAAGCAAGAGAGAAAAATCTTAAAGGACATTAACTTTCAAGCAGCTCAGAAGGGAAAGGAATACTAGAACTTGAGAAATAAAATGGAGAAGGAAACTCCCTTGACACTCTTCAGGTAACAAGGAGAACCACCCAGTTAAAGAGCTATTCTCTCCTCATAGTGAAAGCCTGAGGTGGAAACTGATGAAAAATGTCCCACAGAGCAGCCTGCTCGCTGCCTC
The DNA here is from genome assembly GCF_008728515.1 of Papio anubis. NCBI lineage: Eukaryota > Metazoa > Chordata > Mammalia > Primates > Cercopithecidae > Papio > Papio anubis. The sequence goes on from NC_044982.1 coordinate 42,683,010, forward strand.
GGGTACTCACTCACGTATCCATTCTTCTGAGCTGAAAGAGAAAAGATAAAAATGAGAAGTGCTTTAAAATTAAAGTTGATGTTTAAATATCAGGTCTCTTCTGAGCCCCTACTTTTTCATCTTAAAAATACTATTTGCGGCCAGGCACAGTGGCTCACGCCTGTAATCCCAGCACTTCGGGAGACTGAGGTGGGTGGATCTCCTTAAGTCAGGAATTTGAGACCAGCCTGGTTAACATGGTGAAACCCTGTCTCTAAAATACAAAAATTAGCCGGGCTTGGTGGTGGGCGCCTGTAATCCCAGCTACTCGGGAGGCTGAGGCAGGAGAAGTGCTTGAAATGGGGGGCAAGGGAAGGGGGGCGGAGGTTGCAGTGCGCTGAGATTGTGCCACTGCACTTGAGCCTGGACAACGAGAGTGAAACTTTGTCTCAAAAAAAAAAAAAAAATTGCTACCAATAAATAATTTGCAAAGATGCTTAGCATAAAACCTGAGACACAGTGGGTGCACAATAAATGTTAGCTTCCTTCTTTCAGAACTGAATTTCCAATTGCTGGATAGATCTCCCACTAATCTTTGAGCTCACCAGACCCATTAGCCCACTCCATTGCTGGACTATCCGATTTATCCCATACCTTCTCCTCCTGTATTTTCTCTCTCTCAAGTAATGGTATGAACATTGTCTTTGGCACCTAGTTTCGAATTATCTGTCTTCTATCTCCTTTTAATCCCCTCTTACTCTGTTCTCCAAATGTCTTCATCACTCACCTGAATTTCTGAAACATCCTTGTAATCAGACTCCCTGCCTCTCCAATACATCTTTCAAAACATTATTGCAAAACAGAGCTCACACCAAACACCTGCTTTGGTTCCCCACTGACCATGAGAATATAGTCTCAACACTTGTGTGTGAAAAACCCTCCAAAATCTAACCACAAGTCATCTATGGGCCTTCTCTCCCACCACACCCTGCCATTAATTAACCCTGTGCTTTTCTTCAGCCCACAATCTACTCTCCTCCACTCTCCACCCATAAAAGCCCTACTCATCATTCTAGGCCCAGCAATACACACTCAGCTCAAATGGCAAATGTTTTACAAAATTAGCCCTAACTTCCCCAAAGTTGGCATTAATCACTTGCTTTATGCACCCCACAGCACCTCGCTTGTACTTCAGTTGGCACTTCTTCCATTCTAGATAATACTACAGTGACTTGTTTACAAGGCCCTCTCCCCTAGTTCCTGAAGAATTAGGGCTCATATCTGATTCATTTCTGACTGTCCCCTAAACACCTGTTATCTAGCCCCTTGTATACTACACCCTTGAACTGAATGCAATAACTAGCATTTGTTACCATGTGTTCTGTAGGTACTATGCTGTCTGTTACCTGTATTATCTCAGTATAAGTATGTGGGATTTTAGTTTCACTTTTACAGATGAGGAAACTCTACTCAGAGAGGTTAAGTAATTTGCCCAAAATAACACCTCCAGTATATGGCAAAGCTAGAACTTGAACCAGGGGTCAGAATGATTTCATAAGCCATGCTTTTAACCACTACACTGTACCACAGACATTTCTAAAATTCACTTGTTCCTTTAGAATGTATGCACATGGAGTACTACTCAAGATCAACACCCCGGGAAATCATATTTAATCCTATCAGCACATGGAGGTCCTTTTGGTTCTGCTCTAGTCCAGGGGCATAAACAGGCAGACTCATGATATCCCAGATTCATTTATTTTTCTCCTTTTTAACCCCCACTTCCAGTCCTCACTACCCCTGAAAAACAAATTAGAAGAGAAATGATTTGGAAGGTATAGATAGAAAAAGAATTCAATCTTTCACTCCTTGTGATACATATAACAGTAAGTGTATAAGATTCGGCAGCCATATATAAGCTAAAAGAATCTGTTGGATCATTTCAAAACATGCTCACCCTGTTCAAACCTGAAATCAACAGCAGTTGTTAAGAAAACATATGACCGACTGCAAGACAACCTGATGACTCACCCAAGGAACAAGCTTACCTTCCAGTTCTCAGAAACTATCACCAACAGAGAGTCTTTGTAACCAAATCATCAATCTGTGGTTACAAACATTCAGAAGTTTCTTTTCATCCAGCTCAGAAGGGACTATAATCAGTACTGGATTAAACACTTCTACAAAATTAATTATTACCCAGCAGAGGGGAGACTTTCTGCAATGAAAAATGTACAAAGACTACAAAGGTAACTTATTTTCTTTTAAACAAAGACGTATTAACAGAGGAAAGATTCTTACTCAGTGTCATCAAATGAGTGACTACAAAGGATATTACAATACGAGCACGCTTAGTAACCTATTTTCTTTGCCAACACACAAGTGCAAATACTAAAACACATCTTTGCCAGGCGCCGTGGCTCAGGCCTGTAATCCCAGCTTTGGGAGGCCGAGGTGGGCAGATCACCTGAGGTCAGGAGTTCAAGACCAGCCTGGCTAAACCCATTTCCACAAAAAATACAAAAAATTAGTCGAGCGTGGTGGCATGCGCCTGTAATCCCAGCTACTCAGGAGGCTGAGACAGGAGAATTGCTTGAACCCGGGAGGCGGAAGTTGCAGCGAGCTGAGATCGCACCACTGCACTCCAGCTTGGGCAACAAGGGTGAAACTCCATCTCAAAAAAATAATAACAACAAAAATCAAAATATTAAATAAATAGAACGTATCTTTAACTCTTTAATAAACAGAATTCTAATAAACAGAATTCATGATAATCATTCCTTTTTTCTTTCTGAATCACTATCTCAAATTTTTGAACTAAAAGCTCTAATATGCATTATTCTATCAACAATCCCATCATACACTGGCTATAACCTACCATTATACTGTAGTAAAAGCTTATATGCATTTGAGTTGTGGGGGTTTATATTTGTTTGGAGCCATGAGAGACAGTCTGGAACAGCTTATTTATATTGTTGAAATGTACAATTAAGATAAAAATTTCTTGAGTAATATTTTAAAATGAAAATTAGCTAATTCCTATGGTATGACCCATTAATTCATGTATCACACAGAAGTGGCTAAAGATGAAAATCTCAGTCATAAGTGATACAATCAGCTTTTCCTCAGTATACCACAACTTGTCCTCCAAAGCCAAAGTAGGAGAAAACAGGCGGTATGTCTGTAAATCAATTCCGTCCCCACTCCAAACATGAACTATCCCATAACCTGATCTCCCACCAAATGTTATCTCTAACCTTGAAAAAAAGACAGCATGGAGCACATTGACTAAGATGAATGGATTTTTATGCATCCCCACATGCTGAATACCTTTTCTTTCCAAATGAGGCAACATAACTGCTGAAATGAGTAGTGACAATTCTTAATTTACATATATTAAAAATCTGCCCCAAGGCCAGGCACGATGGCTCATGCCTGTAATCCCAGCATTTTGGGAGGCTGAGGCGGGCAGGTCACTTGAGGCCAAGAGTTTGAGACGAGCCTGGCCAACATGGTGAAATTCCATCTCTACTAAAAATACAGAAATAAGCCAGATGTGGTGGTACAAGCCTGTAGTTCCAGCTACTCAGGAGGCTGAGGCAGGAGAATCACTTGAACCTAGGAAGCGGAGGCTTCAGTGAGCCAAGATCACGCCACTGCACTCTAGCCTGGTGACAGAGTGAGATTCTGTCCCAAAAAAAAAAAAAAAAAATCTGCCCCAAAACCTTCTAATATCTACCTTCCTAAAAACCTGCCTTCCAAATTAAAATTTCCCCTTCAAGTATAGTAATTTTGGCAGGGCATGCGTGTATATTCTTTCTTACTATTTTAGAATATTATCTATAAGCATAATGCATATATTGCTAACATAATGACAATACATAAAATGTTTTAATAAAATGTATTCACAGTAGTGACAATTATACTTATTTTTGCTGGGCACAGTGGTTCACGCCTGTAATCCCAGCCCCTTGGGAGGCTAAGGCAGGAGGATTTCTTGAGCCCAGAAGTTCGAGACCAGCCTGGGCAACACAGTGAGATCTCATCTCTACAAAATATCGAAACACGAGGCTGGAGGATCAGTTGAGCCCAGGAGGTCGAGGCTGCAATGAGCCATAATCACACCACACTGCACTTCCACCTGGGTGACAGAGCGAGACTTTGCCTCAACAACAAAAAAAGTATACTTGTTTTTAATAGGTTTTATGCAAATAGGAATATATGTACATGTGTCCACCTGTTGTTTTGTTTTATCCACCTTTTGTGTAAATTAGCTCCAGATAAGTTTTATCTATAATGTAAGGGAAACCAGGAAATGGCTACATGTGATTCAGTTTCAAATTGATTTCTAGCACTTTAATATCTCAAATAATTTAAAATCCAATTATTTAAGGATAAAATGGTATGATGTATGAAATTTGCTTCAAAATAATCCAGCATGGGCGGGATATGTGAGGACATGGGTAAAACCAGATTGACAGGATTTAATAATATTCATTCTGGGTAATTGTTACACAAGAGTACATTTTACTATTATCTCTGCTTTGAATATATTTGAAATTTTTCATAATAAAGTTTTTAAAATCAAATTTACTATTGTTCCACTGCCAAACAACTGTATCATTTTGAATTTGTTTTACATGCTCACTTCAGCAACACATATAGTAAAACTGAATTTGTTCTACCTACATTCGTTTTTTTCTTTTTAGACCGGCTCTCACTGTGTCTCTCACGGCTCACTGCAGATTCAATCCCGCAGGCTCAGGCAATCCTCCCACCTCAGCCTCCCTAGTACCTGGGACTACAGACATGCACCACCATAGCCCAGCTAATTTTTGTGTGTGTGTGTGATTGGGGTCTCACTATGTTGCCCAGGCTGGTCTCAAACTCCTGGGCTCATGTGATCCTCCCACCTCAGCCTCCCAAAATGCTGGGATTACAGGCATATGCTACAGTGCCCAGCCTACATTGCAATTAATGTTGTATATGATATTAGTGCCAACTACTGCTCTTAAAATAAAACAGAGTAGGGCCGGGCACGGTGGCTCATCCCAGCACTTTGGGAGGTCAAGTTGGGCAGATCACGAGGTCAGGAGTTTGAGACCAGCATGACCAACCAACATGGTGAAACCCTGTCTCTACTAAAAATACAAAAATTAGCTGGTTAGCTGGGTGTGGTGGCGTGCACCTGTAATCCCAGCTACTCAGGAGTCCAAACCCAGGAGGCGAAGGTTGCAGTGCACCGAGATTGTGCTGCACTCCAGCCTGGGCAACAGAGCAAGACTCCGTCTCAAAAAAAAAAAAAAAATACAATGGGGTAAATATCACATTTCTTAACCATACGCATAGACTTGAAGAGCTGGAAAAAATCTCAGAGACTATCTAATCCTCTATGCCCATGGTTCACAGTCTGCGGTATGCATCAGAATCACTTAGAAGGCTTATTAAACACAGATTGCTGGGCCCCACTGTCAAGGTACACTCAATAGGTTGGCCACTCCTCGTCCCTGGACCTTACTTTGAGAACCACTGCTCTAGCTGACCATGCTTTGCCCTGCTCATGTTTCCACTGCAGTGATCACCAGTTTCCACTGCAGTGACTACCACTGAGATTGCATGTTCCTCTGCTTATGGGCCTTTCTGCTTCTAGACAGCTTGCTAGTGGCAAGAGACATTGACTTTCATCTGTGTGTCAGAGCCCAGATTCAGTAAGTATTCAAAAAATTATTTGTTGAATGAATTAAATAGGGGTACATTTACACAGCCCGATAGAGAAGAGCTACTCACTGATAACAAACTGCATGCAGTGGTAGTACCCAAAGGGAGACTAAAAGTCAGCTGGAACCAGAGCAACAAGTAATTGGCAAATTCTACAAAAATTCAAGCACCACATCTCAGATTGAAGTTTCCAATCAAACATGGACACTAACAAGCAAAAGCTTGAGGCTGCTTTTTGTCAAATGTGTTACTTTGACCTGAGGGGCTATTAGCAAGTGCTTTTCATCTCACACACCATCAAAAGAAAGAGATGCTTTCACACTTATCTTTCAACTCAACGTTTCTCAGGGTCTGGAAAATGTCAACACCGGAAGATTGATTCCTGCTCCCCATTCACCTCCCTCCTCCTAATGCAGCCCAGAGGAAAGAAAAGGAGGCAGTAGGCCGGGCGCGGTGGCTCAAGCCTGTAATCCCAGCACTTTGGGAGGCCGAGGCGGGCGGATCACGAGGTCAGGAGATCGATACCATCCTGGCTAACATGGTGAAACCCCGTCTCTACTAAAAATACAAAAAACTAGCCGGGCGTGGTGGCGGGCGCCTGTAGTCCCAGCTACTCGGAGGCTGAGGCAGGAGAATGGCCTGAACCTGGGAGGCGGAGCTTGCAGTGAGCCGAGATTGCGCCACTGCACTCCAGCCTGGGTGACACAGCGCGAGACTCCGTCTCAAAAAAAAAAAAAAAAAAAAAAAAAAGAAAAGGAGGCAGTGCACCCTGCAGAGCCTGTCTGGAGGGGAGGTTTCTCCAAGTGCAGGTGTTCTGAATATTGTAATACTCTGCAGTATTCTAAAATATGTTTCTATAACAGCAATGGTCTGCTCTATGATAATTTAGTGGATTTAGTTTAAGAAAATTAGTTTCTAGACCAGGCACAGAGGCTCACACCTATAATCCTAGTACTTTGGGAGGCCAAAGCAGGTAGATCACTTGGGCCAGAGAGGCAGAGGTTGCAGTGAGCCAAGATCGTGCTACTAAACTCCAGCCTGCTGGGCGACAGAGCTAGACGGACGGACGGACGGACGGACGGACGGACGGAAGGAAGGAAGGAAGGAAGGAAGGAAGGAAGGAAGGAGGGAGGGAGGGAGGGAGGGAAGGGAAGGAAGGGGGGAAGGGAGAAAGACAGAGAGAAAGAAAAGAGAGAAAGGAGAGATGAAAGGAGTGGAGTCCACTCCTTTAGTGCGGGCTGCACATAGTGACTTGCTTGTTTCTTTCTTTTCTCTTTTTCCAGAGGCAGAGTCTTGCTCTGTTGCCCAGGCTGGACTGCAGCGGCATGATCTCAGCTCACAGTAACCTACACCTCCCGAGTTCAAGCAATTCTCCTGCCTTAGCCTCCCAAGTAGCTGGGATTACAGGCACACGCCACCACACCCAGCTAATTCTGTATTTTTAGTAGAGATGGGGTTTCACTATGTTGGCCAGGCTGGTCTCGAGCTCTTGACCTCGTGATCCCCTGCCTCGGCCTCCCAAAGGGCTTGGATTACAGGCGTGAGCCACCGTGCCCAGTCAATTTTAAAAGTATTTTAAACTAAATACAAATAAAATCACACCACATCAAAACTTGTGACATATCACTAAAGTAGTACTATGAATAAATTTAAAAGACTAAACACCTATATCAGAAAAGAAGAAAAGTCACAAATCAATGACCTAAGGAAACTGGAATAAGAACAAATTAAACCCAAAAGTAGAAGAGAGGAAAAAATAAAGATTTGAGTGAAAACCAATTAAAGGGAAACTAGAAAAATATTAAACAATATCAATGAAACCAATAGCTGGTTCATGGAGGTCAATAAAATTAATAAACCTCAAGCCTAGAGTGTCTCAACCCTGGCACTACTAACACTTTGGCTGAATAATTCTCTATTGAGAGGATCTCACCTATCCACTGTAGGGTGTCTAGCAGCAACCTAGACCTCTGCCCACTAGATGCCGGGAACAAATGCGCCTCATCCCTATACCAGACATGGTCTCCAGACACTGTCTCCAAAAATTACCAAATGTTCCTGGCATAGATGGGGTAAACTTCCGCCCCTATTCACACCATGAACAAAAATTAAAGTACATGAACCTAAATGTTAAACCAAAACCTTATAAAAATTTTAGAAAAAAAATCATAGGAGAAAGCCTTTTTGACTTTGAATTAGGCAGATTTCTCAAATATAACACCAAAAGTACAATCCATAAAGAATAAATTGACAAATTGTACTTCATCAAAATTAAGAACAGTATCTTCAAAATACATTGTTAAGAGAATGTAATAAATTTGCTATGGTTTAAATGTCCCCTCCAAAACTCTGGTGAAATTTAATTGCCATTATAATATTATTAAGAGGCAATACTGTTACAATATTACAGTATTAAGAGATGGAACTTTTATCAGGTGATGGGTTATGAGGGTTCTGCTCTCATTAAAGTATTAACGCCATCATCACAGGAGCAGGTTCCTTATAAAAGAATAAATCAGGCTAAGCGTGGTGGCACGCACCTGGAGTCCCAGCTACTCAGGAGGCTAAGGCAGGAGAATCGCTTGAACCTGGGAGGTGGAGGTTGCAGTGAGCTGAGATCAAGCCACTGCACTCCAGCCTGGGCAACACAATGAGACACTGTCTCAAAAAAAAAAGAAAATAGGCTGGGTGCAGTGGCTCATGCCTGTAATCCCAGCACTTTGGGAGGCTAAGGCAGGCAGATCACTTGAGGCCAGGAGTTCAAGACCAGCCTGGCCAACACAGTGAAACCCAGTCTCTAAAAAAAATACAAAAAATTTTTTTAAAAAGGCCAATGTGGAGTTGCACACCTGTGATCCCAGCTACTCGGGGGGCTAGGGTACAAGAATCACTAGAACCCAGGAGGCAGAGGTTGCAGTGAGCCGAGACTGTGTCACTGCACTCCAGCCTAGGTGACAGAGTGAGACTGTGTCTTAAATAAATAAATAATAAAATAAAAAGAATAAAACAGCTCCATTTTGCTTCTTTCTCACCCTCTCTTTGCCCTTCTGTCATGTAATGATACAGCAAAAATGCTCTCACCAGATGTCACCCCCTCTATCTTTGATTTCCCAGATTCTAGAACGATGAGCCAATAAATTTCTGAACATTATAAATTACCCAATCTGGTATTCCATAATGGCAGCACAAAATGGACTAAGATAAGACTGAATGTAAATATTTGCAAATCTTATACCTGATAAATGACTTGCATCCAGAATACACAAAGAGCTCTCAAAACTCAGTAAGAAGGAAAACAACAATGCAAGAAAACAGGCAAAAAATTTGAGCAGACACTTCAACAAAGAAGATATATGGATGGTAAATAAGCATATGAAATGATGCTCAATGTCATTAGTCATAAGGGAAATAGAAATTAAAACCACAATGAAGTGTCACTACACAACCAACAGAATGGCTATAAAAGCCTGACCACCCCAACTGTTGGCAAGGATTTGGAGCAACTGGAACTCTCATAGACTATTTTGGTTATATTACATAACCACTTTGGAAAAGTATAGTAGTTCTTTGAAAAGTTAAACATATGCCTACCATAGGATCTAGTCATTCTACTCCTAGACATCTATCCAGGGGAAATGAAAGACATACATACAAAGACTGTGTATAATGTTCATGGCAGTTTTATTTTTAATAGCCAAAACTAGAAACAACCCAAATGTCTATCAATGGGTGAAAAGATAAATGAACTGGGGTCTATCAGTACAATGGAGTACTACTTAATAACAAAAAGGAATCAACTATTGATACGATATGGATGAGTCTCAAAATAATTATGCTAAGCAAAAGCCAGGCAAAGAACAGAACTTACTACATGATTCTATTTACATAAAATTCTAAAAACGCAAACTAATCCACAAAGTCAGAAAGCTATCATTGATTGCATGAGGAAGAGGGATTCAGGGTATAGCAAGGGGCTACAGGAAGGCAGCTTCACAGGTCTATACATACATCAAAAACTTCTCAAATGTAAACAAGAGGCCAAGGGTAGGCTCATGCCTGTAATCCAGCACTTTGGGAGGCTGAGGCAGGAGGATCACTTGAGGCCAGGAGTTGGAGACCAGCCTAGGCAACATGGTGAGATCTCTTCTCTACAAAAAGTTTAAAAATTAGCCAGGCATGGTAGTGCGCATGGTAGTTACTCGGGAGGCTGGGGTGAGAGAATCACTTGGGCCCGGGAGGTAGAGGCTACAGTAAGCCATGATCATACCACTGCACTCCAGCTTGGGTGACAGAACGAGACCTTGTCTCAAAAAAATAAAATAAGTGAATTTGCACTATTCCAGATATAATCTTTTATTTGATGAAAGTAGGAAAGGGGGCATATGACACAGACCCTTTGTACATGTGAAAGCAAGTATTTTGTCTTTAAAAAGAAAAAAAGGAGGGAAACATACAGTGAAGACTCAGAGAATAGGCTATTGTATTTAATATTATTTCTTTTTTTTTTTTTTTTTTGAGACTGAGTCTGGCTCTGTCGCCCAGGCTGGAGTGCGGTGGCCGGATCTCAGCTCACTGCAAGCTCCGCCTCCCGGGTTCACGCCATTCTCCTGCCTCAGCCTCCCGAGTAGCTGGGACCACAGGCGCCCGCCACTTCGCCCGGCTAGTTTTTTGTATTTTTTAGTAGAGACGGGGTTTCACCTTGTTAGCCAGGATGGTCTCGATCTCCTGACCTCGTGATCCGCCCGTCTCGGCCTCCCAAAGTGCTGGGATTACAGGCTTGAGCCACCGCGCCCGGCGTAATATTATTTCTTAATTAAGATGTTGCCAATCTGAAATATTTCATAATAATAAAAAAGGAAAAATGATTATATTGTTTCCAATTTGGCTTGTCCCACTCCCAAGCAGAACTAGGGGCTTCCCTCCTTCCACAGCCCCCAGGAGTACATGTGTATACTGCAATAGCTTGTCTTCACACTAAACTAACAGCTTCATCAGGATAGGGACTATGTCTTTTGATCTTGACATAGTGGTAAAATATAGGTTTGTTAGAGTCGGTGAGCCTGGCTTTGTATTCTAGGCTCTGCCACTCACCCACTGCATAATCTAAGAAAGTTATTCAATCTCCCTGATGCCCAGTTTTTTAAACCATAAAAGGGTTAATAGGCTATCTATGAGGATTTCATGTTAATTTCTCCAGAAAGACCCTGAATAATCTGACACCTGATTTCCACTCTGTCATTTAGTCTTACCCTCCCTTGACTTGACAGTGCTCAGCCACAATGACCTCTCAGTTTCAATAAATCCACACACCTCCTAGCTCTTTCCCGCCTCGAGGTCTCTGAGCATCCTCTCTCTCTGCCAGATTTTCTTCCATGCCTGTCTCCTCTCTACAACCTCTTATGCCAGAACAATATGGCTAGCTCCTTCTCATCTTCAAGTCTCAGTTAAATGTCACGTCCACCTACAGGCCTTCTCACCATTATTCTAGGAGGCCTTGGTTATTCTATGTCCCAGCATTCTGCTGTACCCTTCTTTCCACTCAACATTCATTCAAGTTATTGAGGACCTACTATATGCCAGTTACTGTTCCAGATTCTGAAGATGTAACAGTGAATAAAACAGCTCCAATACAGTTCTGAAGGATATACAACCTTCTGAAAAAGACAGACAATAAACAAGCAACATATGGTAGGCAGCCATAAGTGCTATGGAGGAAAAATAATAACTTATGAAAGGAGGAATGGGAGTCGCGAGGATGGTTGTGATTTTAAATTTGGAGGTTAGTGAAGGCTCACTGACAAAATAACATCAAGTAAAGAAGTGAAGAGGGTCAGGTCAACAAGTGCCATTAGAGATATGGGAGCTAGGGCCAGGGGGTCATTCCAGGCAGCGCACAGCAAGTCCAAAGGCCCTCATGCAGCAAGAAAGCTAGTTTGGCTGTAGACACTCGAGTAGGGAGGAGAGCAGCAGATAAAATACGAAGGTAACGGCATGGAGAAGCAGGGAAGCCAAAAGAGGTGTGCTCTGGGAGCCACTGTCAGGTCTTTGCCATTCACTCAGAGAGAGACAAGAAGCCAATGGAGGGTTTTGAACAGAATGATGTGATCTGATTTACCTTTCAAAACCTGCTATTAGTTTAGCAATATATTTTATTTCCTGCCTAGATTCCCCACCTAGCTAAGGGCAGGAACCACCGCTGTGTTGTGCACCACTATCACCCCAGCACCTAGCACAAGACATTGTAGGTACTCAATAAACGATTACAGATGAAAAAGGTAAAAAGGTAATCTATGTAAAGTATCTACTGGTACAAAATAAGCATTCTATAAGGGGTAACTATTATTATTCAGATCCCCAGAAGCCAGCACACTGACTGGTATATGTAGGAGTTTGAGTAAATAAATAATCTTGTGAAATTATTGAAAATATATATTTAAAACATATAAGTAATGAAAAATAAAAATGAAAAATGAACCAATTGTTTTTCACCCGTTCCTTTACTTATTAAAATGTGATTCATTCAGTTTTTAAATTTTACATTAACTCTCACCTTATGCTAGTGAGAGCACTACTCAGAATAACCTCATTGTGACTCAGTTCTCTAAACATTCTGCAATATCCTACAACACAATTAACACGAATCCACTGAAATGCTAAAAAATTTCTAATTGGGTAAATTTATTCACATGATTTTTCTAACAATTTTAAGGCTAGCTGACCAAAAGTGGTTTGAGTTTGATTTTTTAAAAATTCAGATAAAGCTTTGTTAATTCAAACGTGGACAAAGACCTAAACATTTCCACTTTTTACTTATTTTGACATCTCCATTCTTCACGAAAAAACTTAATAAGGATTACACCTGTTCCCACCGCCCCAGGGGGCTGGCCCGGCTAAAGCCGTTCAGTAATTATCTCAGGAAAAGCCCTTGAGAGTCTCCACAGCTTTCCAGAAAGACAACTTGGAGAAAGAATCATGCATGAAAGCATGAAAACACACCAAATATTCATCCCATAAGAGCTGAACACTCTCCTCTGAACATGTTTACGATGTCTCTGTGGCAAGTACCGGAGCGGTGAGAAGGCCAGGTGTGGCCCGCCATGGTTTAATTGTATTCCCCACCTCTAAAAATGATCGAACCCATCCTAGCATAGCCACATAGTATCTGCAACGAAGCCTTCGGAACTTCTAGCAAAGGACAAAAGTTGCTTCAAATCAAACAAACTCAAAAGAAAAAAAAAGCGATGCCAAGTGTGGAGCGGCTCGAAAGAACCCTCACGGGTTAGCTCCGACTTGCCGGTGCTTGTACACAATCGTGCCTGCGGCGTCCAGCTCAGACGCTCCCTTTCTCGGAGGGAGGGGAAATAACTTTCGGAAACAGCACGCGTCCACAAACGCGATGCTACACAGGACTTCTCAGCCTCCATCAAATAAGGCGCTAATGTTCCCAGCAGCACTAATTCCATACACAGCCCCCGCCCCGCCCTTTTCAACAGAAGAGAAATAACCTAAGCAGGAGAAGGTGCCACCGTCAGACCCTAAAGGCAATTTCAGACAACAAAGACCCCAAGCAATCGAAATGGAATTATAATCCCCGCCGTCCGAGGGCCCCCCGCTCCCGCAGAGGCGCTAAGCTGCCGCGCCCGCCGCCGCCCCTCCAGGACCCGGGCCGCCAGTCCCCGCGCCCTCTGCAGCCCCGGTGCGCCCCGACTCGCGGGTTCCCGGGTCCCCCGGGCGAGCCCCGCACCGCCCACGATCCTGCAATCTCTGCGCCACGGCTATCCGCCTTCCAGCTCACGCGGCGTTCAAAATCTTTCCCGCCCAGGCGTGACGCGAGGAATGAAAACAATCAGCGGCCCCCGAGCGCCGGGGCCTGGGCCTGGGCCCGGGAGGGGGCGGCCGGGGCGCCGGGGCACCGGGGCACAGCCTCCCGCGCAGCGCCTGCCCAAGCCGGGCGGACCGGCTGGCTGGGGCCCGGAGGTGACACAAAGAACCCGGAGAGACAAACGCCACCCGCTGGCGCTCGCTCCAATCTCCGGAGCGCCCCGCCCGCTGACAAGTTTGCGGCGCCCTCCGCGCACCCCTCTCTCCCCACCCGAGCAAAGTTTCCCGTGGCCCGGCTCGGACCCTGGCATCGGGTCGGTTCCAGTCTCCCGCCACCCCCGCCCCCGGCTCAGGGACCTTTCCCTCTCTCGCCCCCGCCCCTTCCCCTCCCTCCCGCTCTCTCCAGGGCGCACCGGGGTGCTGGGGCCCTGTGGCCGCGCTCACCCACCGTCCGCCCGGCCAAGGGGCAAGAGCGCGGGCCGGGGCCGCCCGAGGTCGGCGCCCCGCTTGCCTGGCTCTCTGGATCGCGCCTTTTGCTCGCTCTCTCTCCTGCTTTCTCAGGTTCGGCCGAAGGCTCTGGGCGCAGCTGAGCGCGCTCAGCTCCTTGGCGCTCGGAAAGCGGCAAACCACGCCCCGCGCCTTCCCCGCCCGCCGCCCGCCGCCCGCCGCCCGCCGCCGGGTCCCGCGCTCGCCCCTCGGCGGCCAGTGTGGAGCGCGCCCGCCAGCGCCGGGGCGGAGCAGCAGGCCCCGCCGCAGCCTGGGGCGGGCAACTTTCTCCCCGTGTTTTGGGACATCCGAGGTGGTGTGAAGGAGAGACCACCTCGCAATGCAGGTTCACGACCCTTTTCTTACCCGGGGCTGGGGAATCGGGAGTCACAAACTCCCTCAAAAAGCTCTTCTGGACGATTTCAGCAGGGGTCTTCTCCAACACCCGTAGATTCCCGGGTCTTGGAAGTAGGAGTTAGAAAGCAGATCTGCGATTAGCTACCAGACCATGAGCAAGTCATTTCACCCCGTGGGCTCTTTGTAAAACGAGGAATTTGGATTCGAAGGCCTTTAAAATCTGGATCCGTGTTTCGTAGTGTGGTCCGGATCTCGGGGTCACCTGGAGAGAAGGGGAGGCGCTTGTTAACAATACAGATAACTGGGTTCCTCCTTACCCTTGGATGAGGGGAAGTGGAGAGCTGTCTCAGTCGTCCGACGCGACATACATCATCCATGTCTGAAAACTCACTGCGAACTGCATCCTTGGAACTGCGTCTTGCAGGTGCCAATTTGATTTTCCAGCACATACTCAGTCCCTTTGGACCCAGGATGATGTCACTTGACTCCCACTTACCTCTTGGGCTGTGATTACAATATTACTAAGGCACTTGAAGTTCCAAAGAAAAGGCACACCTCACTATTATTACATTTAAAAAGCAGCAGCTTTTCAGAATTTCTCTATTGAGTTTCTATCACAATCAAATTTAACTTTTTCATTTTTTAGACAGGGTCTCACTCTGTCGCCCAGGCTGGATTACAGTGGCGCAATCTAAACTCACTGCAGCCTTTACCTCCTGGTCTCAAGACATCCTCCAGCCTCAACCCCCTCATTTCAACCCCACCCCCACCCCCACCCCGCCCTTTAGTAGCTGGGACCACAGGCGCACACTGGTAATTTTTGCATTTTTTTAGAGTCAGGGTTTGGCCATGTTACCCAAGCTGGTCTCAAACTCCTGGCCTCAAATGGTCCTCTCACCTTGGCCTCCCAAAGTGCCAGGATTACAGGCATGAGCCACTGAACCTGGCCTTAACTTTTCTTAAAACTCCAAGTTCATATATATGTCTGTGGCTACAGAATCTTGCCTGAATTACTTAAATGACTCAAACTAGATGGCAAAGAACAGAGATTAGATGTTTGATAATGCATTCAGCTAACATATATTAATGGGGGAAATTAGTTGTAAGTTGTACCCACAATTTGGAACAACTGTTTCAAAAATGTTCACCTCTATGACTACCAGGATGATTCAGGCAAATTATTTGAAATGCACATTTTATTGATGGTCAGTAGCTGAACTCTTCACAAATGCAGAGTTCCTTGTATTCCTAGATTATCTTTCCAATGGTATTACCTCTCAGACTACCTAGCTTTGCATTGTTTATTAACAATGGCTTGAGTCACAACAAAGATCTGTAAACCAAGAAGAACTTTCTGGTTTGTTTGTTTGTTTGTTTGTTTGTTTGTTTTGAGACGGAGTCTTGCTCTGTCACCCAGGCTGGAGTGCTGTGGCGCAATCTTGGCTCACTGCAATCTCTGCCTCCTGGGTTCAAGTGATTCTCCTGCCTCACCCTCCCAAGTAGCTGGGATTACAGGTGCCCGCCACCATGCCTGGCTAATTTTTGTATTTTTAGTAGAGACGGGGGTTTCACCATGTTGGCCAGGCTGGTCTTGAACTCCCCTGACCTCGTGATCCACCCACCTTGGCCTTCCAAAGTGTTGGGATTACAGGTGTGAGCCACCGCGTCTGGCCATATGCTGTCTTTTCCTAAAACCACTTTGCTTGATGGGACGGATAGTCGCAAGCTAGAGAACCAATTTTAGGGAGAGGCTGGGCTCCAGGATTTGTGGAGCTGTCTACAAAATATTATCTGCTATTTTTCTCTTCTCTGTTCTATTCATTCTATTCATTTCCATTCTGTGTCTATTGCTTTATTTACAGTAAATCCTGCAAAATCATAATGGCAACAGTCTCTGGAGAAAATGTTAAAATTTCCTAGTCATTATTCCCTTCCAGGCATCTATGTTACAAGCTCTTGTTGAAGTGAAAGAACTGTTGCTCCATGTTGTCCAGTACACTTTAAAGAGTCCAGAATACAATGTCTCAAAATGCTTTTAGGTGTCTCTAATTAGACCCTTCTAATTACCTGTGGTGTCTCTTAGCCATCCTAGTTTGGATATTAAATTAATACGTACTTTTAAATCATTAGATTAGACTAATGACAAGTGCAATGAAACAGATCCTCTGTACTTTGAAGTGATAATCAAATATTAATGTTAAGCCAAACTGAGACACACCTAGTTCTTTTAAAACACAACCCTGGGCCTATAAATGGATGGCTCATCTGGTTACATCTCTGACTAGGAAACAGTAAGGGTTGCCATGAGCCTGGCCATTCAGCCATACGTACACTCTCCCATACACCGAAATACAAACATAGTATGATAACATAGTACGTTGTCAGCCTGGCGCAGTAACTCCCACCTGTAATCCCAGCACTTTGGGAGGCCGAGGCGGGTGGATCACCTGAGATCAGGAGTTCAAGACCAGCCTGGCCAACATGGTAAAACCCCATCTCTACTGAAAAAAAAAAAAAAAAAAAAATTAGCCAGGTGTGGTGGCTCATGCCTGTAATCCCAGCTACTTGGGAGACTGAGACAGGAGAATCGCTTGAACCCAGGAGGCAGAGGTTGCAGTAAGCCAAGATCGTGCCATTGCACTCTAGCCTGGGCAACAAGGGCGAAACTCCATCTCAAAAGCAAACAAAAAAAAGTATGTTGTCGTATTATGCCCCATGCCCCATCAAGCTTCTGTATTTTACAACAAACGATCCACTGGGCTCAACAGCCTGCTTGAGACTTTGCTAACTCCAATTGCAGTAAGCATAAGTTTTGCAAGTTGATCAAAATGAAAGCACGTCTGTGACTTGGTACACAAACATGCTGTGACACATGGGTGAGAACCACAGAAGTAGACATTCCACATATACTTGCACAGTGTACTGAGCAGGTGAACCAAGAGTCACTAACAAAAATCATGGACTAAGGAACTTAAGACAGTTGGCCATCCTCATGCCATTAAAGAAATGCTAAATTCACCACTCTAAGTTAGGTAGCAACTCCTCCCTGTCACCTGATCTCATGGCACAAGAGTTGCTATTTATATTTCTGCATCCCACCCTCAGCTATGAGTCCCGTGTATTTATCCTTGCATCCTGAGTGCCTAAACAAGAATGGCAGCAGATTTTATCTTAGGAGCTAATTCCAGTCGTATACTTGCATGCCATGTTTTAAAAAATTGTGGGGCTCCATCTAGATTTGGCAAGAAAGTATACAAATTGATTAATGACTGATTCTCTGTCATGAGCACAGAAGGTGATAGTGTGACAATGCTATCATGTATTTATCAACCGTGATGGTAATAGGAGATAATAATGTTAAGTGATTCACCAAATGGATAAGTGAACTTAAAAACAACACAAAGTCTCTTTATCTGAAGAAGCAGGTATAATATTCATTAATCTGAGTCAAGGTGAGACCATCTCATTACTTACTCCTATTGCATTACTATGTTACTACAAAAGACAAAAGGAGATTAATTTAGTGCTAAACACTCCTTGTCATGCTATCTCTGTTTAACTCAAGGAACAGTCTTTGGCTACAGTATTTTTTACCACTTTGGGAGTGCTTGTATAAACCTGGATGAAAATAGCTAGCCAAGAAAACAGCTCTGTTTTTCCAAGAGTCCGATCACACCCTGTAAAGGCCAGAGCTCCTTATCTCATTCTGGTCTTGTTTCCTGTCAAACTTGGAAACTAACAGAAGTAAATGTTGGCTAATTGCTCCCTTGACTAATGTGTTCTTTCTGACCATTGTCCTAATAAAAGTAGAAAGTTGCATCCAACAAGATGCAAGTTGGTATTGCCAGTTGAACCACAGTCCAACATTCTAGAGACTGAGGAAAAATTAAAAGGAATATGCCGTGATTCAGGGGAGCTGTGTGTGTGAAGTGCCAAGCGGGGAGCCCGGCGGGCAGTAAGCACTAAACAAATGATAGCTGTCATTATTGCAATTATTTCAGTCAGTAACTGCGGGGCGTGGAAGAGTATTATTTCAAAAGCACTTTATTGAATAGGTCAATTAAAGTATTAGATTTTAAAAATTCCATAACTGACCGCAGTTTACACAGGAGAAGACTGAAGCCTTAAAGTATTTGCCTAATAAAACTAGTAGTGTCTGTCCCTAAATTAGAACCTGGACATCTGTTTAACAGAAATAAATGCATCATTTAAAGAAATCCTGTTGTATGTCTTGTTTGTTTTACCCTCAAATGCAAAGTGATGCATTAATCATATTGCTCAGCTCACAATAAAAACAATAAAAATAAGAGACCTTAACATTTCTCGCTCAGGCTACAGCAGGTCTAACCAACCAAATTAAGCAAGGATATAGAAAATTTAAACAATATGTTAATAATAAATAAGATAGACCTTGGCTGGTCTGAGTGCAGTGGTGTTTACAACTAATTGATCACAACCAGTTACAGATTTATTTGTTCCTTCTTCACACCCACTGCTTCACTTGATAAGCCTTTAAAATAAATAAATAATAAGATAGACCTCCTGGATATGATATATATTAAATTTTACACCTCAAAAATACAGAAAGGGCCAGACGAGGTGGCTGATGCCTGTAATCCCAGCACTTTGGGAGGCTTAGACAGATGGATCACCTGAGGTCAGGAGTTTGAGACCATCCTGGCCAGCATGGTGAAACACCGTCTCTACTAAAAATATAAAAATTAGCCAGGCATGGTGGCGAACGCCTGTAATCCCAGCTACTTAAGAGGCTGAGGCAGGAGAATCGCTTGAACTCCAGAGGCAGAGGTTGCAGTGAGTTGAGATTACACCACTGTACTCCAGCCTGGGCGACAAGAGTGAAACTCCATCTCAAGAAAAACAAAAAAATAGGCAGGGCACGGTGGCTCACACCTGTAATTCCAGCACTTTGGGAGGCCAAGGTGGGTGGATCACCTGAGGTCACGAGTTCAAGACCAGCCTGGCCAAAATGGTGAAACCCCATCTCTACTAAAAATACAAAAATTAGCCAGGTGTGGTTGCCCACACCTGTAATCCTAGCTATTTGGGAGGCTGAGGCAAGAGAATCACTTGAACCCAGGAGGCGGAGGTTTCTGTGAGCCAAGATCGCGCCATTGGACTCCATTCTAGGCAACAGGGTGAGACTCTGTCTCAAAAAAAAAAGAAATAGAGAACATACTTTCTTCCCAAGCACATATGGAGTCAGCAATGAAAATTGGCTATATCATAAACAAATTTTCAATAGTAGAATAAAGCAAATAAAGCAAATTTTATTTTATTTTATTTTATTTTGAGACAACTTATCATGCTGTCACTCACGCTGGAGTGCAATGGTATGATTATGGCTTATTGCAGCCTTGGCCTCTTGGGCTCAAGTGATCCTCCCACCTCAGCCTCCTGAGTAACTGGGACTACAGGCACATGCCACTATACCCAGCTAATTTTTTTTTTTTTTTTTGTAAAAGTAGGGTCTCTATATGTTACCCAGGTTGGTCTCGAACTCCTAGGCTCAAGCAATCCTCCCACCTTGGCCTCTCAAAGTACTGGGACTACAGGCGTGAGCCACAGCATCAGGCTCATTTTAGTTAAACAATAATTAGTGAGTAAATAATATAATAATTTGGGTGCTGTGACTCACGCCTGTAATCCCAGCACTTTGAGAGGCCAAGACAGGAGGACTGCTTGAGCCGGGGAATTCGAGACCAACCTGGGCAACATGGCAAGACTCTGTCTCTGTTTTTTTTTTAAATTTTAAGTTAATAAACAATATAATAAAACTAGAAATCAGTAACAAAAACAGAAAACAAGTAGTTCTTTCCACCTGGAAATTTTAAAGTGCCCTATGAGGCCAGGTGCATGGCTCACACCTGTAATCCCAATACTTCGAGAGGCAGAGGCAGGCATATAACTTGAGGTCAGGAGTTGGAGACCAGCCTGGCCAACAGGATGAAACCTCGTCTCTACTAAAAATATAAAAAGTAGCCAGGCATGATGGCACATGCCTGTAGTCCCAGCTACTCAGGAGGCTAAGGCAGGAGAATCACTTGGAACCCAGGGTGCAGAGGTTGCAGTGAGCTGAGATCGTGCCACTGCACTCCATCCTGGGCAACGGAGGGAGACTCCATCTCAGAAAAAAAAAAACAACTGAATAAATAAAGTGCCCTACTAAACAACTGTTAGATGAAATGGAAAATAGAATTAAAATTGAGCTTGAATAATTTCTAAGAAATAACAATGAAAACAATACATATCAAAGTCTGTAAAAAAAAATCAGCGACTAAAGAAAAATATATAGTTTTAAATATTTCTATTGCTAAAAATGAAAGAATGGTCAAAAATGAATTTGATTTCTCACTAATAAACCTAAACCAGCTACACACACGATGGCTCTCACATATAATCCTAGCACTTTGGGAGGCCAAGGCAGGCAGATGGCTTGAGCCCAGGAGTTCAAGACCAACCTGGGCAACATGGTGAGCCCCTGTCTCTCCGAAAAATACAAAACTTAGCCAGAATAATGGTGCGTGCCTGAGGTCCCAGCTCCTTGGGAGGCTGAGGTGAGATGATTGCTTGGGCCCAGGAGTTGAGGCTCTAGTGAGCCATGATAGCACCACTGCACTCCAGCCTGGGCAACAGAGCCAGACCTTGTCTCAAGAAAAAAAAAAAAAAAAAGGGCAGGTGCGATGGCTCATGCTTATAATCCCAGCACTTTGGGAGGCCAAGGTGAGTGGATCACCTGAGGTCAATAGTTCGAGACCAGCCTGGGCAACATGGTGAAACCCATCTCTACTAATACAAAAAAACTAGCTGGGCGTGGTGGTGCATGCTTGCAATTCTAGCTTCTTGGGAGGCTGAGGCAGGAGAATCACTTGAACCTGGGAGGTGGAGGTTGCAGTGAGCTGAGATCACACCACGGCACTCCAGCCTGGATGACACAGTGAAACTATGTCTCAAAAAAAAAAAAAAAAAAAAGAATAGAAAAAAGAAACCTAAACCAAAGTAAATCAGAGAAAAGCAGATTATCCCTTAATAGTTTAAGGTATTAAAAACAAAGAAAGAAAAAGAAAAGCGGAAAGTAAAATAAGGATAAAGCAGATATTAATTATGTCAAATACAGAGAACCAATGAATAAATTACCATGCCAATTATTTGAGGAAAAAATTTAATGACAGGCCACTAATTAATCAAAATAAGAGAAAGAAAGTATAACACTAAATTTTAAGAAATGATAAGAGGAGTATAGCCATTTAAACAGAAAATTACATAGTATTATGAAAATACATTTTTTGTTTTGTTTTGTTTTGTTTTTTTGAGACAGAGTTTTGCTATTGTCAACCCAGGCTGCAGTGTAATGGCATGATCTCGGCTCACTGCAACCTCTGCCTCCCGGGTTCAAGCGATTCTCCTGCCTCAGCCTCCCGAGTAGCTGGGATTACAGGCATGTGCCACCACACCTGGCTAATTTTTGTAATTTTAGTAGAAACGGGGTTTCACCATGTTGGCCAGGCTGGTTTTGAACTCCTGACCTCAGATGATCCACCTGCCTTGGCCTCCCAAAGTGCTGGGATTACAGACATGAGCCACTGTGCTCAAAAATACAATTGAAAGCCTAGATTTAATGAAACTTGCAATACGCCAAAATTAATCTCAGCAGAGAGAGAAAGCCTAGACAAATCTATTTTACTAGAAGAAATAAATATATAAAATAACTATCCACACAAAAAATATGAGGCCCAGGTAGTTTCATGAGGAATTATTCTAAATTTCCAAAGATGTGATACTTAGATGCTGCTACATAAATTGTTTTGCAGCTTTTTCCTTTTATTTCTCTTTTTTCTTTTTATTTAAAATAGAGACAGGGTCTTGCTATGTTGCCCCGGGTTGTCCTGAACCCCTAGCCTCAAGAGATTCTCTCGCCTTGGCCTCCTAAAGTGCTAAGATTACAAGCGTGAGCCACCACACCTGGCTTGGGCCATTTTAAAATAAGAAAAACTTCCCAATTGTTTTTATGAAGCCAGTAACATTTTATGAAGCCAATCAACATAATATTGATTCCAAAATCTGACAAAGACTGTACAAAAAAGTCTACAAACTACTCTCACTTATGAATATGAATGTAAAAAAAATTCCAAGTCAAACATTAACAGCAGAATCCAAAAGCACATTTTAAAAATACTTTATGTAATCTTGCTCCTTGGTATTTACCCAAATGAGTTAAATACTTACATTCACACAAAAACCTGTAAGTGAATGTTTATAGCAGCTTTATTCATATTGCCAAAACTTGGTAGCAACCAAGATGTCCTTTAGTAAGTAAATGGATAAATAAATTGTGTTAAACCCAGACAATTGAGTATTATTCAGTGCTAAAAAGAAATGAGCTACCAAACCATGAAAAGACAAGGAAGAAAATTAAGTGCATATTACTAAATAGGAGAAGTCAATCTCTACATACTGTATGACTCCAAGTATATGATACTCCAGAAAAGACAAAACTATGGAGACAGTAAAAAGATCAGTGATTGTCAGGATTGGGGGGATGGAGGGATCAATAGATGAAGCACAGAGGATGTTTAGGGCAGTGAAACTATTCTGTATAATTCTATAATGGTGAATACATGTCATCATACATTTGTCAAAATCCAAAGAGTATGTGACAAGAAGAGTAATCCCTAATGTAAACTATAGACTTTGCATAATGTGTCAGTGTAGCTTCATGGATTGTAAACTCTGGTGCAGGATGCTGATAGTGGGGAAAGCTGTGTGCATGAGTGTGTGTGTGGAAGGAGGGCAGTATATGGGAATTCTCTGTACTTTCCACTCAATTTTGCTGTAACTCTAAAATTGCTTAGAAAAATAAACATCAAAATTTTAAAAATTACTTTATGACCCAGGTGAATTTATTCTAAGATTGCAAAGATGGTTCATATTAAGAAAACCATTAATATAAATCACTATATCAATAGATAGAAAGAGGAAAATCAGATTTTTCCACAGGTGCTGAAAAGGCCTTTGATATAATTCAGTATCTATCTCTGGTTTTTAAAAAATCTGAATAAAATAGGAATTTTGGATACTTCCTTAACATGATAAAATATATCTCAGCACCTTAGTCACTTAGTCATTAGACGCATTCTTACCAAGGTCAGGAACAAAGCAAAGATGCTATCTCACTGTAATTTAATATTTGAATGGAGATTAGCCAACATAACAAACACCCAAACAAAGGAGCAAAATGTAGAAAAGAAGTTTAATTACATCTACTGATATTATGAGAATATACCTAGAAAACCCAAGATAAGGCCGCCGGGCGGTCGCCTGTAATCCCAGCACCTGGAGTCAGACGGGCGGATCACGAGGTTGGGAGATCGAGACCATCCTGGCTAATGGTGAAAACCCCTGTCTCACTAAAAAAATAAGCCAAAAACTAGCCGGGCGAGGTGGCGGGCGCCATGTAGTCCCAGCTACTCGGGAGGCCGAGGCAGAGCCCATGCGAACCCGGGAGGTGGAGCTTGCAGTGAGCTGAGACGCCACTGCACTCCAGCGGCCTGGCGACAGAGCGAGACTCTGTCTCAAAAAAAAAGTCGGGCTGTGGCTCAAGCCTGTAATCCCAGACTTTGGGAGGCTGAGACGGGCGGATCACAAGGTCAGAGATCGAGACTATCCTGGCTAACACGTGAAACCCCGCTCTTGGGCCTAAAAAATACAAAACTAGGCCGGGCGAGGGCGATTAAAATCCCACGCTCCGGAGGCTGAGGCAGGAGAATGGCGTAAACCCGGGAGGCGGAGCTTGCAGTGAGCTGAGATCCGGCCACTGCACTCCAGCCTGGGCGACAGAGCCAGACTCAGTCTCAAAAAAAAAAAAAAAAAAAAAAAAGAGAAAACCCAAGATAATTCATCTTAAACATTAAGGAATTCAGCGATGTAGCTAGATTTAAAATTAACACACCAGCTGCGCACAGTGGATCACACCTGTAATCGCAGCACTTTAAGAGCCCTAGGCAGGTGGATCGCTTGAGCCCAGGAGTTTGAGACCAGCCTGGGCAACATGGCAAAACTCCCTCTCTACAAAACACACACACACACACACACACACACAAATACACAAATACAAATTAGCCTGGCGTGGTGGGGCACACCTGTAGTCCCAGCTACTCCAAAGGCTAAGGTGGGAGGATCACTTGAGCCTGGGAGGTGGAGGTTGCAGTGAGCTGCAATCTCACCTGCACTCTACCTGTACTCCAGCCTGGGTGACAGAGTGAGACCTTATCTCAAAAAAAATTAAATCAACATACAAAAAACAATAGCCTTCATACATATCAAACACAATAGAAGATTTAAAGTAAAAGCAAACCCCATTCACAAAAGCAACCAAAAAGGTAAAATACCTAAGAGCAAACGTAACAGTAAGTATGCAGACTTATATGAGAAAAACCTGAAACACCCTTGAAGACACAATGGTAACCTTGAACAAATGAAAGGCTCCTTTGTTCTTGGATAAGGCAAATACAATCATAAAGATATCAATTTTCCCCAAAATTAACATATGTATACGCCGGTACAATGGTTCACACCTGTAATCCCAGCACTTTGGGAGGCTGAGGCGGGCAGGTCATTTGAGGTCAGGAGTTCCAGACCAGCCTGGCCAACATGGTGAAACCCCCATCTCTACTAAAAATACAAAAATTAGCCAGGCATGGTCGAGTGCCTGTAATCCCAGCTACTCAGGAGGGTGAGGCAGGAGAATCACTTGAACCCAGGAGGCAGAGGTTGCAGTGAGCTGAGATCGTGTCATTGCACTCCAGCCTGGCTGACAAGAACAAGACTCCATCTCAGAAAAAAAGAAAAAGAAAAATGGGCAGAAGGGCCAAGTGCTGCAATCTCAGCACTTTGGGAAGCTGAGATGGGCAAATCACTTGAGACCGGGAGTTTGAGACCAGCCTGGACAACATGGCAAAACCCTATCTCTACTAAAAATACAAAATTAGTCTGTGATCCCAGCTACTTATGAGTCTGGGGCACAAGAATTGCTTGAGCCTAGCAGGTGGAGGTTGCAGCCAGCTGAGATGGTGCCACTGCACTCGGCCTGGGTGACAGAGTGAGACTCTGTCTCAAAACGACAACAACAAACAAAAAAAAAAGAAGAAGAAGAAGAAGAAAAATGAGCCAAAAAAGAGCCAGATGCGGTGGCTCACACCTGTAATCCCAGCACTTTGGGAGGCCGAGGCAGGCAGATCATGAGGTCAGGAGATTGAGACCATCCTGGCTAACATGGTGAAACCCTGTCTCTACCAAAAATACAAAAAAAAATTAGCCAGGCATGGTGGTGGGTGCCTGTAGTCCCAGCTACTCAGGAGGCTCAGGCAGGAGAATGGCGTGAACTCAGGAGGTGGAGCTTTCAGTGAGCCAAGATTGTACCACTG
Source organism: Papio anubis (assembly GCF_008728515.1). Taxonomy (NCBI): domain Eukaryota; kingdom Metazoa; phylum Chordata; class Mammalia; order Primates; family Cercopithecidae; genus Papio; species Papio anubis. Next base: position 42,708,812 of record NC_044982.1, read on the forward strand.
CACTCCAGCCTGGGTGACTGAGAGAGACAGTCTAAAAAAAAAAAAAAAAAGAAAAAAAGAAAAAGAAAAATGGGCAAAAAACATGAACAGAAAATTCACAGAAAAATATAGGTAAATAGTCTCAAACCCTTATGAGACATTCAACTTCCTAACAGAAATCTGCATAAAAACCAAACAGAAATATCATTTACTATCTATTAGTTTGGCAAAGATTCAAAAGCTTGACAATGTACTCTGTTCATGTGGCCCTGTGGAAAAACATTCTCATATTGTTGCTGAGAGTGCAAAATGGTTCAGCCCCAAATAGAGAAAATTTCGGCAACATCTAGCAAACTACATATAACCTTACAAGAACTTACCCTGAGGAGATTCCTAAAGAAAAACAAAAACGACATACGCACAAAGTTGTCCACTGCAGCACCATTTCTTTCATTGACAGATGATTTATCTTAGGGTTTGCCAACGGAGGCAGAGAATGGAAGGCGGACGAAGGGAAGAAGAGATATGCTTCCTGTTTCCAGTTCCAGTCAAGTCCCCCAGCACCATGAGGACAGCTACATATCCAGTCTTTTGCTTCTTTGGGGGCTCACAGCTTCAACTACTTGGCCCCTTCTTTCCAGAAGTTCCAACACAAATCTTAGAATGCACCCAACCGAGCAACACCTGTGGTGCACCAGCAAACCAGTCCTATGGCGCCCCCAAGAGGTCTCAACTGTGGAGTATCTGCTCTCACGAACAGCACAGCCACATGGGGCCCCTCCTCTAAGCCCCTAGATTCTATTAATGCTACTTCTCATTTTGTTTCCCCTGCCCCAGGGGTGATGTCTCCTTTCTACAGCGTTTTGTTTTGTTCTGTTTTGTTTTGTTTTGTTTTTGAGACAGAGTTTTGCTGTTGTTACCCAGGCTGGAGTGCAATGGCACAATCTCAGTTCACTGAAACCTCTGCCTCCCGGGTTTAAGCAATTCTCCTGCATCAACCTCCCGAGTAGCTGGGATTACAGGCATGTGCCACCACGCCTGGCCTAATTTTTGTCTTTTTAATAGAGATGGGATTTCTCCATGTTGGTCAGGCTGGTCTTGAACTCCTGACCTCAGGGGATCCACCCACCTTGGCCTCTCAAAGTGCTAGGATTACAGGCATGAGCCACGGCGCCCAGCCTCCACAGTTATTAATTAAAGGAGACCTAAAGAAGTGAAGGAATATATCTTGTTCATGTAATGGTGATGAACAGAATACCTTTGTCAGAGACATTTAAAATTGGAGTTTCTGCCTGTAATCCCTGCTACTGGGGAGGCTGAGGTGGGAGGATCCCTTAAACCCAGGAGTTCAAGTCCAGCAATATAGTGAGACCCCTGTTAAAAAAAAAAAAAAAGAAAAAAGAAAAAGAAAAAAAAAATGAAGGAAGGAAGGAAGAGAGGGAGGGAGGGAAGGAGGAAGGGAAAAGGAAGGAAGGAAGGAGAGAGGCTGGGAGGGAGGAAGGAAAGAAAGAAAGGAAGAAATAAAAAAAAAACTGGGCTCCCTGAATGACCCTATAAAGCAAAACCAGTTGCCACGCTAAAATGCTTATTTTGGAGTAGTTACTTGAAAAAGAAACAAGTCTCTCTTTTTTTTTTTTTTTGAGACAGAGTCTTGCTCGGTCCCCCAGGCTGGAGTGCAGCGATGCTGTCTCAGCTCCTGCAACCTCCAACCTCCCAGGTTCAAGTGATTCTCCTGCCTCAGCCTCCCAAGTAGCTGGGATTACATTCACGTGCCACCACGCCCGGCTTATTTTTTGTATTTCTGGTAGAGTTGGGGTTTCACCATGTTAGCCAGGCTGGTCTCGAACTCCTGAACTCAGGTGATCCACCCACCTAGGCCTCCCAAAGTGCTGGCATTACAGGTGTGAGCCACCGTGCCCGGCCCCAAAAGTCTATATTCTTTAAGTCCCTCTATTTGGGGTTACCTTTTCTTCAGCAAGCTTAAGCTATACCCATACTAAGACATTGGATTAAAAATTTAAACATGAAAACCAAAATGTTAACACTTTCAGAAGATAAAATTATCTTTTTAACTTCAGGGTGTGGAATAATGTCTTAAGACATAAGACAAATCACAGAAAGAAGATCTTTTCCGCACATAATAAAGACCTAGAATCCAGAAAATATCTATTTTTTAAAATCTTTATTTATCTCCCTATCTTTATTTATTTATCTTGAGACAAGGTCTTGCTCTGTTGCCCAGGCCAGAGTGCAATTGCGTGATCTTGGCTCACTGCAGCCCCGACCTCCCAGTCTCAAAAGTCCTCCTACCTCAGTCTCTCAAGTAGCTGGGATTACAGGCATAAGCCACTGCACCCAGCCTCAGAATATATCTAGAACTTTTACAAATCAATAAGAAAAAATAAACAAATGACTAGAATAGCTGGACTGCAACTTTACAGAAGAAAAAATTCCAAATGGTCAATAAATGGGGGTGGGGGGTAATGCTCAATCTTATTAGTAATCAGAAAAATCTAAATGAGGGCCATAGTGAGGTAACATTTTTACCCATTAGACTGGCAAAATTAAGAAATCTTAGGCCAGGCGTAAGATTCACACCTGTAATCCCAGCACTTTGGGAGGCCAAGGCGGGCGGATCACGAGGTCAGGAGATGGAGAACATCCTGGCTAATACATTGAAACCCCGTCTCTACCAAAAATACAAAAAATTAGCCGGGCATGGTGGCACATGACTGTAGTCCCAGCTAGTCAGGAGGCTGAGGCAGGAGAATCACTTGAATCTGGGAGGTGGAGGTTGCAGTGAGCCGAGATCACGCCACTGATTCCAGCCTAGGCAACAGAATGATACTCCGTCAAAAAAAAAAAAAAGAAAGAAATTTGAAAATACTAAGCATTGGTGAGGATGTGAATCACCAGGAACCTTTTGCATGCCACTACTGGAAGTATAAGTGGAAGTGGAAGTTGGTAAAACAATTTTAAACATCAATTTCACATTATTTTATAAAATTTGACAATTTGCAAACCTTAAGACAGAGAATTTCTACTCCTAGGCATATACTATGTATAGTTAGAGCATGTGCAAAATGTACACATAGGCTAGGTATGCGGTGGCTCACACCTGTAATCCCAGCACTTTGGGAGGCTGAGGGGGGAGGATCACTTGAGTCCAGGAGTTCAAGGCAAGCTGGGGAAACATAGTGAGATCCCATCTCTACAAAAAATTTTAAAATTAGCCAAGCTCAGTTATGCATGCCTATAGTCTGGCTACTATGGAGGCTGGGAGGATTGCTAGAGCCCAGGAATTAGAGGCTGCAGTGAGCTATGATTGCACCACTGCATTCCAGCCTGATCAACACAACAAGATCCTGACTAAAAAAAAAAAAAAAGTAAATACATAATGTACATGGATAAAAATGACTCATATATATATTTCCAGCAGCATTATTTTTCTAAATAAAATATTGATGAATAATTTACTTATAATAAAATGCACAAATTTTAAATGTAAAGTTCAATGAGTGCTACCAACTCCACAATCAAAGTTTTTTTGTTTTGTTTGTTTTTTGAAATGAAGTCTTGCTCTGACACCCAGGTTGGAGTGCAATCGCATAATCTTACTCGCTACAACGTCCGCCTCCTGGAGTAGGTGGGACTACAGGGGCGTGCCACCACACCCAGCTAATTTTTGTGTTTTTAATAGAGACATGTTTCCGCCTGGCTGAACCCAGCCAGGCTGGTCTCAAACTCCTGACCCCAGATGATCTACCCGCCTTGGCCTCCCAAAGTGCTGGGATTACAGGCTTGAGCCACTGTGCCTGGCCCTTATTGTCTTTTTAATTTTCGCCATTTCATTGTCATTTTGATTTGCATTTCCCTATTGACTAATGATGTTGAGCATCTTTTATGTGCTTATTGGACATTTGCATTTTTTTGGAAAAATGTCTAGTCTATTCAGATACTTTGTTCTTTTTTTTTTTTTTTTTGAAATAGAGTCTCACTTTGTCATCCAGGCTGGAGTGCAGTGGCACAATCTCAGCTCACTGAAACCTCTGCCTCCTGGGCTCAAGCGATCCTTCTACCTCAGCCTCCCAAGTAGCTGGGACTGCAGGCCCATGGCATTACGCTGAGCTAATTTTCACATTTTTTTTGTGGAGATGGGGGTCTCACTATATTGCCCAGGCTGGTCTTGAACTCCTGGATTGAAGCAATCCACCTGCCTTGGTCTCCTAAAGTGCTGGAATTACAGGCATGAGCCACTGCATCTGGCACTTTCCTCATTTTTTAAATTGAATTGTTTGTGTTTTTACTGTGGAGTTGCAAAACTTCTTTACTTATTCTGGAACAAGTCCCATACCTGACATATGACTAGCAAATATTTTCTCCAATTCTGTGTGTTGTCTTTATTGTATTGATGATGTCCTTTGAAGTACAAAAGTTTTTCATTTTGATAAAGTCCATTTTATCTATTTTTTTTTCTTTTGTTGCTATAATTTTGGTTTCCTATCAAGAAACCATCACCTGACCCAAAGTCACAAAGATATACACATAGGCTTTCTTCTAAGAGTTTTATAGTTTTAGCTCTTACTTTTAGGTCAATGATCCACTTTGAGTTAATTTTTGTGTATTGTATCATCATACAAGGGGTCCAGCTTCAGTCTTCTGCATCTGAATATTCCATTGTCCCAACACCATTCATTGAAAAGACTATTTTTTCCCATTGAATTTTCTTGGCACTCTTGTTAAAAATCAATTGACCATAATATAAGAGTTATTCATTCCTTCCTGTACTTTTGAATTTACATCTTATATAATTTCCTGCATCCTTAAGAGTTTCCCTTAGCATTTCTTGTTGTGGCAGCATTACTTATAATAGTAACACAAATTAAAAACTCCCCAGTGTCCATAGATGAAAGAATGGATTGATAAAATGAGTTATTTTCTTACAATAGAATATCATCTAACAATGAAAATGAATCTACTATAACTACATACAAAAGCACAGACACCACTTAGAAACAGAATATCAACAACCCTGGCTTTTGTTCTCTGTGAGATGAGAAATCACTGTAATGTTTTGTAGCAGAGGAAGAATATTATCTAACTTACATTATTACAGGATTAATTTGGCTGCTGTGTTGAGCATAGACTGTTGGGGGAGAAAGGAGAGTCAAAGACAGACGTTGGCAGATCCACTGTGAGGCCATTGCAATAATTCAGGCAAGAAGTGATGGTGTCTTGGACCAAGGTGGTGGTAGTGGGAATGGTAACTGACAGAACTCTGGCTATATTTTGAAGACACAACCAACAAAATTTTAGGGTGTCAGTGAAGGAAAGGAATCAAGTAGGTACTATGGGTATTAGAATGAAAAGAAAATAAGTAAACTTTATTTTTCAAAATAATAGCTTAGTTGGCATAATGATATTACAAAAACTGAAGAATGGTAAATGAAAGGCGTCAGTGACTCCACTGTTTTTAGTCTGAACAAACGAAGAAACAGTCTTATATGGTCGTCTGCACTTTTCTACATTTTTGAAGTATTTTATAATACATAAATGATGAGAATACATAACTTTTAAAAACAAGCTTCAGTGTGGTGACTCATGCTTGTAATCCCAGCACTTTGGGAAGTCAAGACGGGCAGATTGCATGAGCCCAGGAGTTCGAGACCAGAATAGGCAACATGGTGAAATCCCATCTCTACAAAAAATACCAAAAAATCAGCCAGGCATAGTGGCGCACGCCTGTAGTTCCAGCTACTTGGGAGTCTGAGGTGGGAGGATCACCTGAGTCGAGGAAGTCGAGGCTGCACTGCACTGCACTCCAGCCTGGGTGACACAGTGTGACCCTGTCAAAAGGAACTAGAAACGCGAATTAAAATATTAATTGAAAATTTGGATATTTTCACTTTTTTTTTTTTGGGACGGAGTTTTGCTCTTGTTGCCCAGGCTGGAGTGAAATGGCACGATCTCAGCTCACTGCAACCTCTGCCTCCCAGATTCAAGCGATTCTCCTGCCTCAGCCTCCTGAGTAGCTGGGATTACAGGCATGTGCCACCATGTCAGGCTAATTTTGTATTTTTAGTAGAGACGGAAATTGGTCAGGCTGATCTTGAGCTCCCGACCTCAGGTGGTCCGCCCACCTCAGCCTCCCAAAGTGCTGGGATTACAGGCATGAGCCACCACGCCCGGCCGGATATTTTCAAAATAATAATAATATTTAAGAAATGATGTACTAGAAAATACTGATACTAATGGGAATATTTCAAAGATTAACATGTACTTTCAGGGCTGGAAATACACACACACAGGCAAATATCTACATTAAGATATGTACATACGTAAGGCCAGGCATGGTGGCTCACGCCTGTAATCCCAGCACTTTGGAAAGCCAAAGAGGGTGGATCACTTGAGGTCAGGAGTTTGAGACCAGCCTGGCCAACGTGGTGAAACCCCGTCTCTACTAAAAATACAAAAATTAGGCGGGTGTGAAGGTGGGCGCCTGTAATCTCAGTTACTTAGGAGACTGACGCTGGAGAATTTCTTGAACCTCAGAGGCAGAGGTTGCAGTGAGCTGAGATTGGACCACTGTACTCCAGCCTGGGCAACAGGGAGAAACCCTGTCTCAAAAAATAAAAACAGAAATAAAAAATAAAAGTATCAATATGTACTTTCAAACTTTTCATAAAATCCTGTATTACAATAATTACATATCCATGATAACTGGTTTTATCTACTTTAAAAAAAGCTTTATGCATGTTTAGCACCTAGGAAAAGAGCAGGCACATAATATGCAGTCAATAGATAGTTGTTGAATGAACAAATGAATAAAAGAAGCTTTATTGATTTTATTTTATTCATTTGTTATCTGAACTCCACAAATGCTATGTTTGACTTACACTATTCTGCACAATAAGAATTAAGAAATTGGACAAATGTGGCTGGGCGTGGTGACTCACGCCTGTAATCCCAGCACTTTGGGAGGCCAAGACAGGTGGATCACAAGGTCAAGAGATCGAGATCATCCTGGCCAACATGGTGAAACCATGTCTCTGCTAAAAATACCAAAATTAGCTGGGCGTGGTGATGTGCGCCTGCAGTCCCAGCTACTTGGGAAGCTGAGGCAGGAGAATCACTTGAACCCGGGAGGCAGAGGTTGCAGTGAACTGAGATCTCGCCACTGCACTCCAGCCTGGCAACAGAGTGAGACTCCATCTCAAAAAAAAAAAAAGAAAGAAAAGAAAAAAATTGGACAAATACAGTTGCTCATACCTGTAATCCCAGCACTTTGGGAGGCCAAGGCAGGAGGATCACTTAAAGCAAGGAGTTCAAGACCAGCCTGGGCAACATAGCAAGACCTAATTTCTATGGGAAAAAAGAAAAAAGAATTAAGAGACTGACATACTTGTGTCATTATTATCTGAGTAAATTTCAGTCATTACTAAATCAGTCTGAAGAAACTTCAAACAAACAAACAAAATAACCCAAGGATGAATTTTCATTTTTTTTGAGATGGAGTCTCACTGTGTCACCCAGGCTGGAGTGCAGGGGTACAATCTCAGCTCACTGCAACCTCTGCCTCCTGGGATCAAGCAATTTTTATGCCTCAACCTCTCAAGTAGCTAGGATTACAGGTATGTGCCGGCATGCCTGGCTAATATTTGTATTGAATTTTCTAAAAGAGATATTTTCATCTGTGAACTATATGAACATATTACATTAAGAAACTCAGAAGAGTTCCTTAAATATTCTTTGTTATGTGTATCTTGGAATGTGCCTACTCAAAAGAGATTACCAAAAAAATGAGACTGCCTTTTGAGATGGAAGATAGAGCAGCTTATGTTCTGTAGGACAGGATTCTATGTTGGTACATTTATCATTCTGGCTAGGTGACAGCAAAGCAGACTCAACACAGTAGTTACTCCAGTGTGGTTGTCATACCACTGAGGGGACACATGATTATTTTAGTTGATGAAATACAGACACATTAAAAAAAACCCTGCATTTCCATGGATATTAATGATTAGGACTAGGTTAATGAAAGAAGTATGAGTCAACTTAATAATTATTTTTAAATAATAGCACAGTTAGCATGATACTACAAAATTTATGAAGTTTTAGAAATATTAGGTTAAAAGTATAAGGAAGGGTACAAAGCACATTGTATGCCATTAATAGGGAGTTATTAATTCAATTAGATTTGGAAACAGAATTGGGAATCTAGACACATGCTACTTCCAAATGATCCATAGACAATGATTCAAGGAATGGACGAACAGTATATTAGGGAAGAGGTGCTAGAGCTTAGCTGTGGGTTTATCATATACAAAGATAGGTAGTTCTTATGTTAATCAGCAGTCTGCTTGTTAAGTGCCAGTTGGTCTGTTATATGTCTGGCTTCACTTATATGTATATTTTTTCTTTTTTTGATCCACTGCTAAGACTCTGTCTTCACATATATTATCTATTTGAGAAAGAAAAGTACAAGAAGACAAGCACTATAAATTTGTATTCTCCCTCCTCTCATATTTGGTATGGCAGAACATGTATATGGATATTTAATAAATATTTTAATACTAATGAAAGAGCAGTATGTAACATAGAATTTGATTCAGAAAAAGAACATTTCCTTTCTTTCTTTCTTTTTTTTTTTTTTTTTGACAGGGCCTTGCTTTGTCACCCAGGCTGCAGCACAGTGGCATTATCATAGCGCACTGCAGCCTTGAAATCCTGGGATCCAGGGATCTTTCTGTTTCTGCCTCCCAAAGTGCTGGGATTACAGGCATGAGCTACTGCACCTGGCCAATATATACATTATTATTTTTTATTTTTACTCTTTTGATACAGGGTCTCACTCTGTCACCCACACTGGAGTGCAGTGGAGTGATCTCAGCTCACCGCAGCCTTGACCTCCCAAGCTCAAGCGATCCTCCCACCTCAGCCTCCTGAGAGCTGGGACTACAGGCACGTGCCACCGTACCGGACTAATTTTTGTTTCTTTTTTTTTTTTTTTTTTTTTTTTTAGTAGAGACAGGGTCTCGCCATATTGCCCAGGCTGGTCTTGAACTCCTGGGTTCAAGCTACTCTCCTGCCTCTACCTCCCACAGTGTTGAGATTACAGGTGTGAGCCATGGCACCTGGTCTGCATTATGTTTTACCAGTAAAATTATCCTGCTTTGGTATATTTTAAGTAAATTGTTAAACTCTGGCTTATTAAAAATTATGGCTTTCTTCTGACAATTTCTTCTTCTACAACAATAGTTAAACATTGTAAAACAGAGAGGTAGAGAATCCACCAAATCACACACTTCTCCTGTCATAACTGTATTCTACACTCCTCAGCTGAACCTAAAATAATAATTTTTCTCTGGTGAATTATTATGATTTTCAAATTCAGAAGAGAATTTCTCAGACCTCACAGATTAGAGGAAATACAAAATTAGAAATACTGGCTAAGGCCAGACATGGTGGCTCATGCCTGTCATCCCAGCACTTTGGGAGGCCGAGGTGGGAGGATCACTTAAGCCCAGGGGTTCCAGACCAGCCTGGGCAACATGGCGAGACCCTATCTCTACCAAAACAGTGCAAAAATTAGTCAGGCGTGGTGGCACGTGCCTGTAGTCTCAGCTACTTGGGAGGCTAAGGCGGGAGAATCACTCGAGCCCCTGCAGTTGAGGTTGTAGTGAGTCAAGATCTCGTCAATACACTCCAGCCTGGGTGACAGAGCAAGACCCTGTATCAAGAGAAAAATAAAAAAAGAAAAAGAGAAAAAAACGAAAGAGAGAAATATTGGCTAGCATTTCAATTAAAACTTCAAATAGTTATGAGAATGAGTAATACCTATTCTGAATTTTACTGCCCAATACAGTGAAAAGAGAGTAAGTTTTTATTCTAATGCTTAAAAACTACTGATAATATCATAATCTTTCTGTGACCTTTTTCATTTTCTCTTTCTTGGTTTTTTTATTTTCCTTTTTGTTTTTCTTTGGGAATCTGTCTCCATTGTACTTTCCTGTTTTGTTTTGGTTTTCAAACAAAACAAAATAGCGAGTTTGGTCTCACTATGTCACCCAGGCTAGAGTACAGTGGTACAATCTGTGCTCACTGCAGCCCCAACCTCTGGGTTCAAGTGGTTCCTCCCACCTCAGCCTCCCAAGTAGCTGGGACTACAGGCATGCACCCAGCTAATGTTTAAATTTTTTGTAGAGATGGAGTCTCATCATGTTGCCCATGGCTAGTGTTGAACTCCTGGGCTCAAGGATCCTCCCATCCCAGCCTCCCAAAATGCTGGGATCACACATGTGAGCCACCACACTCAGCTGGCCTCCTTTTATTTCTGCTTCTCATTGCCTTAGTTGACAACCAACCAAATTTATCTTGAGAGCTCAGACCAAGGTGAACATGACTAATTTGAAAATAATAATTTAGTAGCATTATTTCTTTAATCCAGTATGTTTATTTTGAACATTTATCAATAAACCTCTTTGCCACTAATAGACTATTACAAATTAAAATAGTAATTTTTGTGGGATACAAGAATGAAATACTGAAAAATCTAAACATAGTGTCTATAAAAATGTGGTCTCTTGAATATTGAAATTTCAAACAAATATGTTTTCTAGTCAGTTTTTTAAATAATGTGATATTTCAGTGACTTCAATAATCATTAAGATTCTTAGAAGAATGAACATTATTATATTCATGCTGGGCATGGTGGCTCATGCCTGTAATCCCAGCACCCTGGGAGGCTGAGGCGGGTGGATCACCTGAGGTCAGGAGTTCAGAACCAGCCTGGTCAACATGGCAAAACTAAAATACAAAAATTAGCTGGGCGTGGTAGTGAATGCCAGTAGTTCCAGCTACTTCAGAGGCTGATACAGGAGAATCACTTGAACCCAGGAGGCAGAGGGCCAAGACTGTGCCACTGCACCACAGCCTGGGCAACAGAGAGAGACTCCATCTCAAAAAAAAAAAAAAATTATATTCCAATATTATCTACTTCCAGAAGTCAATGGGAAGTGAATGTGCAAGAAAAAAATAGAAGAATCGGACAAACACACAAGCTAAAACAAAAATCAAGAGCAAATGCCAAGAACTACAAAAAGAATCATATCATGTTCAGACTTTTTCTTCGACAACATTAGACACTGGAAAGTAACAAAACAAAATCCTTGTATTTTTATAGAAAGAGGTAGAGTCCCAGGACTTCTATACTCAGTCAAGGTGTCACTTCATATGTGAAGACAACAGAAAAATAAATTCAGATATGCAAGGGGTCTGAAAATACATACCACCCATAACTCTTCCTGAAAAAGCACTCAAAGATTCTAGCTAATCAAGAGCACGGCCACAATAGAGATTCAAGAATGAAGAGATCGTCTGGGCATGGTAGCTCAAGCCTGTAATCCCAGCACTTTTGGGAGGCCAAAGTGGGTGGATTACCCAAGGTCAGGAGTTCGAGATCAGCCTGGCCAACATGGTGAAACTCCATCTCTACAAAAAATACAAAAATTAGCCAGGCATGGTGGCAGGTACCTGTAATCTCAGCTACTTGGGAGGCTGAAGCAGGAGAATTGCTTGAACCCGGGAGGTGGAGGTTGCAGTGAGCTGAGATCACACCACTGCACTACAGCCTTGGCAACGGAGTGAGACTCTGTCTCAAAAAAAAAACCAAAAAGAACAAAGAGATCACTGTATTGAAAGATTGGTGGTGAGAAATAAACTCCCATTTAATAATAGAATAGTATAATAATAATTATGAGCAATTACAAAACAAATCAAACTGTTAATAAGTCTTAAAAGATACATATTGTAAAGGTAAAAATAACTTGAGTATAAGAAATGGTTTAAATTCACCAAAGAGATGAGGAAGAACAATGGTGAAGGAAGTATTAGAAAAATTCAAATGTCTTAATAACTTTTAATTTTAACTAATTATTATTATTATTATTATTTTTGAGATGAGGTCTTGCTCTGTCGCCCAGGCGAGAGTGCAGTGGTGTGATCACGGTTCACTGCAGCCTTGACCACCTGGGCTCACACAATCCTCCCACCTTAGTCTCCAGAGTAGCTAAAACCATAGGTGCACGCCACCACTCCTGGTTAATTTTTTAAAATTATTTGTAGAGACAAGGTCTTGCTATGTTGCCCAGGCTAGCCTCAAACTCCTGGACAAAAGATATTCTCCCATCTGCCTCTCAAAATGCTGGGATTACAGGCATGAGCCACCATGTCTGGCCAATTTTTAATTTTTTTGAAGTGTACAATTCAATGGTTATTAGTATATTCATAATTATGTATCCATTAATGCAGCACATTTTAGAATATTTTTGTTACCCTCAAAAAAAAACCCTCACGCTGTTTAGCCCTCACTCCATCACCACCACTCCACTCCCAGTCCTAGGCCACTACTAATCTACTTTCCATCTCTAAAGATGTCCCTAATCTGGACATTTCATATAAATGGAATCATACAATATATGATTCTTTGTGATTGTTCTTTCCCTTGGCATAATGTTTTCAAGCTTCAACCATCTTGTTCTATGTATTAGCACTTCATTCCTTTTCATGGCCAAATAATATCCCATATAGAATATATGCCACTTATTATATTTCAAATAATTTTCCAGATTCATTGGTTGATAGGCATTTGGTTTTTCTCCACCTTTGGGCTGTTAAAATAATGTTGTTGTCTGGGCACAGTGCCTCATGCCTGTAATCCCAGCACTTTGGGAGGCTGAGGTGGGAGGATTACTTGAGCCCAAGAATTCAAGATCAGCCTGGGGAACAAAGTGAGACCCCCGTCTACCCAAAAAATCAAAAAAATTAGCTGGGGCAGGGCATGTCTGTAGTCCCAGCTATTTGGGAGAAAGGCTGAGGAGGGAGGATAGCTTTATCCCAGGAGGGTTGAGGCTGCAGTGAGCTGTATTCCCACCACTACACCCCAGCATGGGCAACAGAACAAGAGCTGTCTTTAACATAATAAATAAAAATAATGTTGCTATTAGAATTTGGGCATAAGTTTTTGCGTAGATATATGTCTTAATGATTTATCTTGAGTATGTGTATCTAGGAGTGGAATTGCTCAAGCATATGGTAACTCTGTGATTAACTAGTTGAAAAAGAGATACTAGACTTTTTTTTTTTTTTTTTTTTTTTGACACAGGATCTTCCTCTGTTGCCCAGGCTGGAGTGCAGTGGCGTGACCATGGCTCACTGCAACCTTGACCACTTGGGCTCAACCAATCCTCTCGCCTCAGCCTCGCAAGTAGCTGGTACCACAGGTGCGTGCCACAACAACCAGCTAGCTTTAAAAAAAATTTTTCATAGAGATGGGGTCTCATTATGTTGCTCAGGCTGATCTTGAACTCCTGGCCTCAGACGATCCTCCCACCTCAACCTCCTGAAGGGTTGAAATTACAAGTGTGAGTTACCATGCCTGGTTGCAGACTTTTTTTTTGAAGTGGCAACACCATTTTACATTTCCATCAGCAATATATGAGGGTTCTAATTTCTACACGTGCTATCCAATATTTATTATTAGTCTTTTTTTATTATGGTCATTCTAATATCTTATTGTGGTACTATCATAAGTGGCATCTCATTGTAGTTCCAGTTGAGTCTTTCTAATGCCCACTGATGTTGAACATCTTTTTTTGTATTTATTGGCTATTTACATAGTCTTCCCTTGGTATCTGCAAAAGATTGGTTTCAGAAACACACAATGATACCAAAATCCAAGGATGCTCAACTCACTTATATAGAACGGCACAGTATTTGCATATGGCCTGTGAACATCCTCCCATACACTTTATTTTTATTTTGTTTTTCTTTTTATTTATTTTTTGAGATGGTGTCTCGCTCTGTTGCCCAGGCTGGAGTGCAGCGGCACGATCTCGGCTCACTGCAACCTCCGCCTCCCAGGTTCAAGCAATTCTCCTGCCTCAGCCTCCCAAGTAGCTGGGATTATAGGCATCTGCCACCATGTCCGGCTAATTTTTATATTTTTAGTAGAAATGGGGTTTCACCATGTTGGCCAGGTTGGTCTTGAACTCCTGACCTCAGGTGATCCACCCACCTCAGCCTCCCAAAGTGCTGGGATTACGGGTGTGAGCTACCTCGCTGGGCCCTTCCCATATACTTTAGATTATCTCAGGTTACTTACAATACCTAACATAATGTCTAACATAATGTCAATATGGTCTAACTTGGTGGTGTACTGTATTTTTTTATTTGTATTATTTTTTATTGTTGTACGTTATCTTTGTTTTATTTTTCTCCAAATATTTTATTTTTTCCCTTGAGACAGGATCTCACTGTCACCCAGGCTGAAGTGTAGTGGCACGATCATGGCTCATGGCAGCCTCAGCCTCCTGGGCTCAAGGAATCCCCTCCCACCACAGCCTGTGGAGTAGCTGGGATTACGGGCATGCACCACCACACCTGGCTAAGTTTTTGTTTGTTTGTTTGTTTTTTTAAAGTGAAGCCTCGTCATGTTGTCCAGGCTGGTCTCAAACACTTGAGCTCAAGTGACCCGCCTGCCTCAACCTCTCAAAGTGCTGGGATTACAGGCATGAGCCACTCCGCCCAGCCCCAAATATTTTCAATCTGCTGTTAATTGAAACCGCAAATGTAGAACCCATGGATATGAAGGGCTTACCATATATGTTGTTTGGAGTCATGACTATTTAAATCCTTTGCCCATTTCTTGGCTGATCTCATCTTGCTGAGGTCATTCCGCTCTCCCTCTGTGAGAATGTAATACTGTGCTTAATAAACTTTTGCTGCTTTCCTTTGAAAAAAAAAAGCCTTTGTCCATTTCTTTTTTTTTTTTTTTTTTTTTTTTTGAGACAGAGTTTCAATCTTGTTGCCCAGGCTGGAGTGCAATGACCTGATCTCAACTCACCACAACCTCCGCCTCCCAGGTTCAAGTGATTCTCCTGCATCAGCCTCCCGAGATGTGCCACCACACCTGGCTAATTTTTGTATTTTTAGTAGAGACAGGGTTTCACCATGTTGGCCAGGCTGGTCTCAAACTCCTGACTTCAGGTGATCCGCCCGCCTCGGCCTCCCAAAGTGCTGGGATTACAGGTGTGAGCCACTATGCCCAGCTGCAAGAATTCTTTATATATTCAGGATACTAAACATTTATCAGGTATATAATTTGCAAATATTTTCTCCCATTCAAATGGGTTGTCTTTTCACTTTCTTGGGGAGTTTTTAAAGCTCAAAAGTTTTCACTTTTAATGAGGTTTAATTATCTCTTTCATATTTTATAGCTGTGCTTATGGTGTCCTCTCTCAGAAACCATTGCCTAACACAAGGTCACAAAGATATTCACCTAGATTTTTTTCTAAGAGTTTTATGTTTTAACTCTTATAAATTGATGATCTGTTTTTGGTTAATTTTTGTAAGTGGTGTGAGATTCAATTTCATATTTGTAGGTGTCACTCTTATGCATGTGAATATCATGTTGTGCCAGCAACATGATAGCAAATGTCCCAGTCTCATTGAAAAGACTATTGTTGGCCAGGCGTGGTGGCTCACACCTGTAATCACAGCACTTTGGGAGGTGGAGGCAGGCGGACATGAGGTCAAGAGATCAAGGCCATCCTGGCCAACATGGTGATACTCTGTCTCTACTCAAAATACAAAAAAATTAGCTAGGTGTGGTGGCGCGTGCCTGTAGTCCCAGCTATTCAGGACGCTGAGGCAGGAGAATCGCTTCAACCCAGGAGGCGGAGGTTGCAGTGAGCTGAGATCGTGCCACTGAACTCCAGACTGGTAACAGAGTGAGACTCAGTCTCAAAAAAAAAAAAAAAAACAACTACTGTTTTTCTACTGAATTTTTTTGGCATGCTTGTCAAAAATCAATTGACCATAAGTGAAAGAATTTACTTGTGGATTCTCAGTGCTATTCCATTGATGTATATATCTGCCTTTATGCCAATACCACACTATCTTGATTACTGTAGCTTTTAGTAAGTTTTGAAATTGGAAAGTGTGTAACTAAGTACTCTAACTTAGTTATCTTAGTTATTTTTTTTTTTTCAAGATTGCTTTCACTGTTCTGGGTTCCTTGCATTTCCATATGAATTTTAGGATTAGCTTGTCCAATTCTTAGAAAATGGCAGCTGAGGTTTTACAGCTGTTGGATTAAATCTGTAGATCAAGTTCGAAAGCGCTGTTATCTTAACAATATTAAGTATTCCAGCCCATCAGTATGAGCTATCTTTTCATTTACTTAAGTCTTTACATTTCTTTCTCTTTTTTTTGAGGCAGAGTCTCACTCTGTTGCCCAGGCTAGAGTGAAGTGACACAATCTTGGCTCACTGCAAAATTCGCCTCCTGGGTTCAAGCAGTTCTCCCTGCCTCAGGCTCCCAAGTAGCTGGGATTACAGCTCACTGCAACCTCTGCCTCCCAAGTTCAAGCAATTCTCCTGCCTCAGCCTCCCAACTAGCTGCCACCATTCCCGACTAATTTTCGTATTTTTTAGTAGAGATGGGGTTTTGCCATGTTGACCAGGCTGGTTTAGAACTCCTGACCTCAGGTGATCCACCTGCCTCGGCCTCCCAAAGTGCTGGGATTACAGACGTGAGCCAGCACACCTGGCTACATTTCTTTCAACGATGTTTTGTAGTTTCCATTGAATAAGTCTTGCACTTCTTTTGGTAAATCTATTGGTAAGTAGTTTCTTCTGTTTGATGCTGTTGTGAATGATATTTTCCAATTGTAATTTCTTGATTTTTTTCATCGACAGTATATAGAAATACAATTGATTTTTGTGTATTGCTCTTATATCTTGCAACCTTGGTAAACACATTAGTTTTGGTGTTTTTTTTGCAGATACAATAAAATTTTTTACATAAAAGTTTATGTTATTACCATTAAAGACAATTTAACTTCTTTCCTTCCAACCTTGGTAATTTTTTTGATATTACTCCAGTGCTACATTGAGTGGAAGTGATGAAAATATACATCCTTGCTTTGTTCCTGATAGTCAAAAAAAGCATTCTGTTTCCACCATACAGTATGTTAGTGTAATTTTCTTCATCAATATCCTTTATCAGGTTAATAAAGTTTTTGTCTGTCCCTAACTTTTTTTTGAGATGGAGTCTAGGTCTGTCGCCCAGGCTGGAGTGCAGTGGCATGATCTCAGCTCACTGCAACCTCCACCTCCCAGGCTCAAGCAATTCTCCTGCCTCAGCCTCCCAAGTAGCTGGGATTACAGGCTCTTGCCACCATGCCCAGCTAATTTTTGTATTTTTAGTAGAGCTGGGGTTTCACTGTGTTGGTCAGGCTGGTCTCAAACTCCTGACCTCGCAATCTGCCTGCTTTGGCCTCCCAAAGTGCTGGGATTATAAGCGTGAGCCACTGAGCCCGGGCATCTGTCCCTAACTCTTAAAAAAAATTAATTTTTAATTTTCATAGGTGCATAGTAGGTGTGTACATTTATGACTTACATGAGATATGTTGATACAGGCATGCAACATGTAATAATCACATCAGGTAATGGGGGTAAATGGGGTATGCATCAACTCCAGCATTTATCCTTTGTGTTTCAAACAATCCAATTACACTATTTTAATTATGCCTTTTTTTTTTTTTTTTTTTGAGACAGATTCTCGCTCTGTAACCCAGATTGGAGTGCAGTTGCACCATCTCACCTCACTGCAACCTCTGCCTCCCAGGTTCAAGCAATTCTTCTGCCTCAGCCTCCCAACTAGCTGGAATTACAGGCACCTGCCACCACACCCAGGTAATTTTTGTGTTTTTAGTAGAGACAGGGTTTCGCCATTTTGACCAGGCTGGTCTTGAACTCCTGACCTTAGGTGATCCACCCACTTCGGCCTCCCAAAGTGCTGGTATTACAGGCATGAGCCACCTCGCCCGGCCTATTTAAGCATTTTTTTAAATCTCACTCTGTTGCCCAGGCTAGAGTGCAATGGCACAGTCTCAACTCACTGTAGCCTTGACCCCTGGAGCTCAAATAGAGCTTGAGCCTCCTGCCTCAGCCTCCCAAGTAGCTGGGACTACAGGTGCACACCACCATGCCCGGCTAACTTTTACATTTTTTGTAGAGATGGGGTTTGATCATGTTATCCAGGCTGATCTCTAACTCCTGAGCTCAAGTGATCTGCCTGCCTTGGCCTCACAAAGTGCTAGGATTACAGGCATGAGTCACTGCACTCTTCTCTAAGTTATTTTTAAATGGACAAGTAAATTAATTTCTTACTGTAATCACCCTGTTGTGCTAGCAAATAGTAGATCTTATTTACTCTTTCTAACTATTCTTTTGTATCCACTAACCATTAACCTGGGCCAGGTGTGGTGGCTCATGCCTATAATCTCAGCACTTTGGGAAGCCAAGGAGGGAGTATTGCTTGAGCCCAGGAATTTGAGACCAGCCTGGACAACATAGGGAGACTGTTTCTATGAAGAATAAAAAATATTAGCTGGCCATGGTGACAAGTACCTGTAGTCCAAGCTACTGGGAAGGCTGAGGTGGGAGGATTGCTTGAGTCTTGGTATGTTGAGGCTGCATTGAGTTGAGATAGGGCCATTGCACTCTAGCCTGGGTGACAAAGTGAGAACCTGTCTCAGGAAAAAAAAAAAATGTTCTTTCCTTGTGGTGTTTTTGTCTGGTCTTGATAACAATGTAATACTGGCAAGGAATGTTTTAGGGAGTGTTCTCTCCTCTTCTATTTTTTGAGAGTTTGTGAAATATAGGTGTTAATTCTTCTTTAAAGATGTGGTAGACTTGGGCTGGGCGTGGTGGTTCACACTTGTAACCCCAGCACTTTGGGAGGCTGAGGCGGGTGAATCACCTGAGGTCAGGAGTTCAAGACCAGCCTGGCCAACACGATGAAACCCTGTCTCTACTAAAAATACAAATGTGCCGGGCATGATGGCACATGACTGTAGTCCCAGCTACTTGGGAGGCTGAGACAGGAGACTCACTTGAACCTGAGAGATGGAGGTTGCAGTAGCCGAGATTGCACCACTGCACTCCAGCCTGGACAACAAAAATGAAACTCTGTCTCAAAAAAAAAAAACAAAAACAAAAACAGAGATTTGATAGACTTCAGCTGAGAAATAAAGTGGGCCTGGATTTTCAATTATGGGAAGATTTCTTTTCTTTTCTTTTCTTTTTTTTGCAGAGACAGATTTCACTCTGTCTCCCTGGCTGGAGTACAGTAGTATGACCATAGTTCACTGGAACCTTGAACTCCTAGGCCCAAGGGATCTTCCTGCCTCAGCCTCCTAAGTAGCTGAGACTACAGGTGCATGCCACCACGTCTAGCTAATTTTTAAAAATTTTATAGAGATGGGGTCTCACTATGTTGCCCAGGCTGGTCTCAAACTCCTGGCATCAAGTGATCCTTCTGCCTTGGCCTCTCAATGTTCTAGGATTACAGTTGTGAGCCACTATACCCAGCCCTTTCTTCTTTTTAAATATAGGTGTCTACCATTATAAATTTCAAATTAAGCACTGCTCTGTACGTGTGTTGGAATGTTTTCAAAGCTCCAGCCTTGTGCCTTAGCCTTCACTTCCTGCTTATGCAGAACCCTCAAGGTTCATTCTAGACATGAGCAGAGCATTGCACTTGCACATGGTCTTTTAGGTTTCCAGTAATATGTTTAACCTTTGCAAAGTTTCATATGAACATCTCATTCCACAGTTTTCCTTTTTAATTGTTTTTTGGTGGGTAACAAGGTGGGTCACCTTGTTAGCTCTAACTGGTATCACTTCGTCGGGCACCTGAAGTGTTACATGATGGCCACTGATTGTTTTCAACAAATGCCCTAGGGATAAAGCTAGCCATACATAGCGAACCTACTCAGGTCATATAAAGACAGTCCTTGGGAATGGAGATTTTCAGGGAGCTGCAAGACAGGTTAAATAGTGACAATTCTCTGGGGATAAAACTTAAGCCTACCCTGAAATTAAGGAGCATAGGATGGAAATAGTGTAAGTTAAAACCTACAAAACTCACTGTTCTTTCTGATATTCAGCAGGGTTTTTTTTGTTTGTTTGTTTTTTGCTTTTGTTTTGTTTTGTTTTGTTTTGAGACAGAGTCTCCGTCTGTCACCCGGGCTAGAGTGAAGTGGTGTGATCTCAGCTCACTGCAACCTCTGCCTCCCAGGTTCAAGCAATTCTCCTGCCTTGGCCTCCCAAGTAGCTGGGAATACAGGCACATGCCACAATGCCCAGTTGATTTTTGTATTTTTAATAGAGACGAGGTTTCGCCATGTTGGCCAGGCTGTCTTGAGCTCCTGACCTCAAGTGATCTGCCTGCCTCAGCCTCCCAAAATGCTGGGATTACAGGCATGAGCCACCGTGCCCAGTCCAGCAGTTTTTCTTGAATAAATGCTCCTAAGATGGTGCAACCTTTTGGTTAATTTCTAATGTTTTAAACAATTTGATTTGGACAATTTTTGTTAGTGTTCTGTTCCTTTTATGAATGAACAGATTTTCTTAGGTCCTTACTCCATTATTCTTTTTTTTTTTTTTTTTTTCAGGATGGAATCTAGCTCTGGAGACTCCCAGGCTGGAGTGCAGTGGCACAATGTCAACTCACTGCAACCTCTGCCTCCCAGGTTCAAGTGAGTCTCCTGCCTCAGCCTCCTGAGTAGTTGGGACTACAGGTATGCACCACCATGCCCAGAGAATTTTTTTTTTTTTTTTTAGTGGAGATGGGATTTCACCATGTTGGCCAAGCTGGTCTCAAACTCCTAACCTCAAGTGATCCATCCACCTCAACCTCCCAAAGTGCCAGGATTACAGGCATGAGCCACTGTGCCCAGCCTCAGTTACTCCATTATTCTAGAAGTGCTTCTACACAAGTACATTTTGAAGTTTCCTTATTTATATAGGATGTCTGGAGTGCTATATTTTATTTTTGATTTCTCACTTAATTGCAGTTTTCTTATGTACCAAATTTTAAATCGTAGAAGCTAGATTAGTAAGTTGAAAAGCAGCAGGTTAAATTAACTTTAATAGATCCAAAATGTAATTTCAGGCTGTAATTGGTATAAAAATTATTGTGAAGATTTTTATAATATTGTCTTTGAAATGTAGTAAGTTTTGGCCGGGCGCGGTGGCTCAAGCCTGTAATCCCAGCACTTTGGGAGGCCGAGACGGGCGGATCACGAGGTCAGCAGATCGAGACCATCCTGGCGAACATGGTGAAACCCCGTCTCTACTAAAAAGTACAAAAAAACTAGTCAGGCAAGGTGGCGGGCGACTGTAGTCCCAGCTACTCGGGAGGCTGAGGCAGGAGAATGGCGTGAACCCGGGAGGCGGAGCTTGCAGTGAGCCGAGATCCGGCCACTGCACTCCAGCCTGGGCGACAGAGCGAGACTCCGTCTCAAAAAAAAAAAAAAAAAAAAGAAAAAGAAAAAAAAAAAAGAAATGTAGTAAGTTTTTATATTTTTATGTTTTACTGAGTTTACCTGGTATACAATAGACTGCATATAATATAAAGTATACAATTTAATAAGTTTTATATATCCATGAAACCACATCAGTACAATCAAGTAATGAAAATATCCTTTATTTACCTCAAAAGTTCTCCTGGCTGGGTGCAGTGGCTCGTGCCTGTAATCCCAGCATGTTGGGAGGCCAAGGTGGGTGGATCACTTGAGGTTAGAAGTTCAAGACCAGTCTGGCCAACATGGTGAAACTCCATTTCTAATAAAAATACAAAAAATTAGCTGGGTGTGGTGGCGTTCACCTGTAATGCCAGCTACTCAGAAGACTGAGGCATGAGAATCACTTGAACCCAGGAGGCAGAGGTTGCAGTAACAGGAGATTATTCTGCTGCACTACAGCCTGGGCAACAGAGGGAGACTCCATCTCAAAAAAAAAAAGTTATCCTGTGCTCCTTTGCAATTCCCCCGCTAGCTCATCCATCCCAAAACAAGCACTGATTTCTTTTCTGAAATAATTTCCTTTCTGGATATAAGTGCTTTATCAGATATGTGATTAGCAAGTACATTTCCCAGTGTCTAGCTAGTCTTCATTCCATAGCAGTGTTTTCTGAAGAGAAAGAGTTCTAAATTTTGAAAAAATCGAATTTTTAAAATTCTCTTTATGAATTGTTTATACCATATGTAAGAACTATGCCTAATCCAAGACTAAAAGATTTTTCCTATGTTTTCTTCTAAATGTTTATAGTTTTAGGTTTAAATTTATGTCTCTGATCCATTCTTAATTAATTTTTGTACATAGCACCAAGTATGTATTGAAACTTTTTTTTTTGCACGTGGATATTCAATTTTTCTAGTTCCATTTGTTAAAAAGACACTGACTTGTACTTGACCTTTTGTTCACAATCAAGTGACCATATATGTATGAGTTTATTTCTACTTGCCTTATTTGCCTATATTGATGCTATCTATAATCACATTATCTTGACTTCCATGAATTTATAATAAATCTTAAGTCAGATAGTATCCATTCTCCAGCTTTGCTCTTTTTCAGAGTCATATTTGCTAATCTAGGTCATTTGTATTTCCATATAAATGTTATGGTCTTCAGTTATTTAGATTTTTTTTTTGGCTCATGATTTCACAATGAAAAAATAAATTTAAAAAAGACTTTTAATTCCTTTTATCAATGTTTTGTAGTGTATTACTAGATATGTCTTGCAAATCTTTTGCCAGAATATTCCCTAAGTATTTTATATTTTTTGATGTATTTTTAAAATATGTTATTGTAATTGGATTTCTAATTTCAGTTTTTGATTGTTTATTACTAGTATAAAGAAATAAAATTGGCAAGGTACAGTGGCTCACACCTGTAATCCCAGCACTTTGGGAGGCCAAGACAGGTAGATCACCTGAGGTCAGGAGTTCGAGACAAACCTGGCCAACATGGTGAAACCCCACCTCTACTAAAAATTCAAAAATTAGCCAGGCATAGTGATGGACACTTGTAATCCCAGCTACTCAGGAGGTTGAGGCAGGAGAATTGCTTGAACCCAAGAGGCAGAGGCTGCAGTGAGCCAAGACTGTGCCATTGCACTGCGGCCTGGCCAACAAGGGCAAAACTCTGTCTCCAAAAAAAAGAAAGAAAGAAAAGAAAAGAAAGAAATTGATTTTTGTATGTTAATCTTGTATCCTGGTGACTTATCAAATTTATTTTCCAGTTCTAGTAATTTTTTTTTCTAATTTCAAAGGATTTTCTATTTGAGCAATCACATATAAGCGGTTTTACCACTTCCTTTACAATTTGAATCTTTCTAGTTTTTTTTTTCTTGCCTTATTGCACTGGCTAGAACTCCTAGTACAATATTGAAAAAAATTTTATGAGAATAGATATCTTTGCTTTGTTTCCATACTTAGGGAAAAACATTTAATCTTTTACCATTCATGATATTATCTGTATGTTTTATGTAGACGCTTTATATCACATTGAGAAAATCCATTTTATTTCTAATTCACCCACATACATTTACTTATTTATTTATTTATTTCGAAACAGGGTCTCACTCTGTTGCCCAGCTGGAGTGCAGGGGAGCAATCATAGCTCACTGAACCCTTTAATTCCTGGCCTCAAAGGATCCTCCCACCTCAGCCTCTCGAGTAGCTGGGACTACAGACATGTGTCACCATGCCCAATTATTTTTTTATTTATTTATTTTTTTTGAGATGGAGTCTTTCTCTGTCACCCAGGCTGGAGTGCAGTGGCCGGATCTCAGCTCACTGAAAGCTCCGCCTCCCAGGTTCACGTCATTCTCTTGCCTCAGCCTCCCGAGTAGCTGGGACTACAGGTGCCCGCCACCTCACCCGGCTAGTTTTTTGTATTTTTTAGTAGAGACGGGGTTTCACCGTGTTAGCCAGGATGGTCTCAATCTCCTGACCTCGTGATCCACCCGTCTCGGCCTCCCAAAGTGCTGGGATTACAGGCTTGAGCCACCGCGCCCGGCCTATTTTTTTTTTTTTAAGACGAAGTCTCACTCTGTCACCAGGCTGGAGTGCAGTGGTGCAATCTCAGCTCACTGCAACCTCCGCCTCCCAGGTTCAAATGATTCTCCTGCCTCAGACTCCCGAGTAGCTGGGACTACAGGCATGTGCCACCATGCCCAGCTAATTTTTGTATTTTTAGTGGAGACAGGGTTTCACCATGTTGACCAGGATGGTCTTGATCTCCTGACCTTGTGATGTGCCCACCTCAGCCTCCCAAAGTGCTGGGATTACAGGCATGAGCCACTTTGCCTAGCCTAATTTTTATTTATTTATTTATTTACTTTTTTTTTTTTTTTTTTGGAGAAAGGGTCTCACTTGGTAGCCCAGGCTGCAGTGCAGTGGTTCTATCATGGCTCACTGTAGGCTCAGACTTCTAGGCTCTAGTGATCCTCCCATCTTAGCCTCCCAACTAGCTGGGACCACAGGTATGCACCACCATGCTCAACTAATGTTTTAATTTGTTTCTAAAGACAGGGTCTCCCTATGTTGCCCAAGCTGGTCTTGAACTCCTGGGCTCAAGCAATCCTCCTGCCTTGGCCTCCCAAAGTGCTGGGATTATAGACATGAGCCACCACGCCTGGCCTGACATTTGTTTTAGGTCTGAAATGGATATTGGACTTTGTTATATGCTTTTTCTGCATGTATTGAGAGATTACCATACAGTTTTTCTTTTTTAGTCTTGTTAATATGTTACAGTGGTTTATTGATCATAATTTAAAGGATATCTCAACTTGAACTAGCTTCATTTTAAGTGCTCAGTATCTCATGCGAGATGAGGCTGGAAAAAGAAGTGGGTGGAGAATGATGACCTATGTCTTTGTTTGTTTTTGTTTTTTATGGTTTTTGAGACAGGGTCTGGCTCTGTCACCCAGGCTAGATTTCAGTGGAGTGATCACAGGTTACTGCAGTCTCTGCGTTCTGGGCTCAGGCTATCCTCTCATCACAGCCTCTTGAGTAGCCAGGACTACAGGCACATGCCACCATGCCCAGCTAATTTTTTTTGTGTGTTTTTTATAGAGACAGGATTTTTCCATGTTGCCCAGGTTGGTCTCCAAACTCCTGAGCTCAAGCAATCCACCTGCCTCAGACTCCTAAAGTGCTGGGATTATAAGCATGAGTCACCTCACCCAGCTGACCTGTGTTGTATGGACATAGGAACAATCAGGAACCAAAGTCTAAGGCTTTGCAAGAGAACTGGGATAGTCTGGAATTGTCGAATCCAAGGGCAGAAAGAAAAGGCAGGGTCTGAAATAAAGAATCATCAAGTCAAGCATGGTGGTGTGTACTTGTAATCCCAGCTATTCAGGAGGCTGAGGCAGGAGGGTTGCTTTAGGTCAGGAGTTCAAGGCTGAAGTACACTGTGATCGTGCCTGTGATTACCCTGGCCAACAAAGCAAGACCCTGTTTCTTAAAATAATAATAAGGAATAGCCAGGCATGGTAATGAGTCACCTGTGGTCTCAGCTACCCAGGAGGATCACTTGAGGCCAGGAGTTCAAGGCTGCAGTGAGCTGTGATCATGCCACTGTACTCTAGCCCGAGCGATATAGCAAGATCTCATCTTTAAAAATAAAAATAAAAAAGACATCTTCAGATTTTCCTCTGTCACCCTTCATCTTCAGAGAGAGAATATTCTTTCCCTAAAGCTACAGAAAAGACACCTCTTATGTGAGGGTCTTATGACCAGCTTCAGGGGAGGTCAGGGATTTCTTCCTAGATTGTACGACCTGCTCCAGGGAAGAAGGGTAGGAGGAGAGTGAGAGTGACCTTTCTGCTCCTGCTGTTATTCAGTATACCAAGGTAGCATATTTTGGGTAGCATGTCTTGAACACCAGCATTCCCTCTTATGACACTTCTCCAAGAAATTTCACAATCCAAAAGCTGAGTTGATAGGTTGTTCCATAATCCATTGAACTAGTCTTTCAGTTTGGGGAATAGTTCAGTCCACTTAACTGACTCTGTCCATTTCAATGTGGCAGGTGGGCTCCCACCAAAATTAGGCCTCCATATGGTAATAATAATAATTTAGGCTGGGTGCGGTGGCTCACACCTGTAATCCCAAAACTTTGGGAGGCCAAGGCAGGTGGATCACGAGGTCAGGAGACTAAGATTATCCTGGCCAACATGGTGAAACACCATATCTACTAAAAATACAAAAATTAACTGGGCGTGGTGGCATGTGCCTGTAATCCCAGCTACTTGGGAGTCTGAGGTAGGAGAACCGCTTGAACCTAGGAGGCAGAGGTTGCAGTGAGCCGAGATTATACCACTGCACTCCAGCCTGGGCGACAAAGAGAGATTTCATCTTCAAAAAAAAAAAATCAAAGACTGGAATTTCAAAGAAGCTGAGACAGCAATCTTGAAGAAATACAACTCCTCACTTATCTAATAGATCAGAATCGCTGAGAAACTTACCCTGGGAAATGTAGAAATCTGCATTTTTAAACAACAATTTGAGTGTTGTGGTGGTATCGTAGTGAATTTTCTGAGTGGCCCATACAGCATCAGGCATGAAGGTTGTCCATACCTGAGTTGTTATGGTGATGTCTCTAAACTTTATATCAAGTTTTCTACCTTCAGCTTGCAGAGCTTTGGGAAAAGGGCAGTGTGATGGTTAATACCGAGTGTCACCTTGATTGGATTGAAGAATGCAAAGAATTGATCCTGGGTGTGTCTGTGAGGGTGCTGACAAAGGAGATTAACATTTGAGTCAGTGGGCTGAGAAAGGCAGACCCACCCTTCATCTGGGTGGGCACCATCTAATCAGCTGGCAGCACAACTAGCATATATAGTAGGCAGAAAAACATGAAAACACTAGACTGGCCTCCCCTCCCAGCCTATATCTTTCTCTTATGCTGGATGCTTCCTGCCCTCAAACATTGGACCTCAAGGTCTTCAGCTTTGGAACTTGGACTGGCTTCCTTGCTCCTCAGCTTATAGACAGCCTATTATGGGACCTTATGATCATGTGAGTTTAATACACCTTAATAAACTCATATATATCGTATTAGTTCTTTCCCTCTAGATAACTCGGACTAATACAGGCAGTTTTTTGTTTTGTTTTGTTCTGTTTTGTTTGTTTTGTTTTTGAGACGGTGTCTCACTCTGTCACCCAGGCTGGAGTGCAGTAGCATGATCTTGGCTCACTGCAACCTCTGCTGTCTGGGTTCAAGCAATTCTCCTGCCACAGCCTCCTGAGTAGCTGGGATTACAGGTGCCTGCCACTGTGCCTGGCTAATTTTTTAGGTTTTTTTTTTTTTTTGAGACAGAGTCTTGCTCTGTTGTGCAAGCTGGAGTGCAGTGGTGTGATCTCGACTTATTGCAACCTCTGCCTTCCGAGTTCAGGCAATTCTTCTGCCTCAGCCTCCTGAGTAGCTGGGACTACAGGTGCATGCCACCACACCTGGTTAATATTTTTTGTACTTTTAGTACAGGCAGGGTTTCACCATATTGGCCAGGCTGGTCTCAAACTCCTGACCTCGTGATCCACCCGCCTTGGCCTCCCAAAGTGCTGGGATTACAGGTGTGAGCCACCGCACTTGGTCTAGTATTTTTTTAGTAGAGACAGGGTTTCACCATGTTGTCCACGCTGGTCTTGAACTCCTGACCTCGTGATCCACACCCCTGGACCTCCCAAAGTATTGGGATTACAGGCGTGAGCCACCGCACCTGGCCAATACAGGCAATTATTGTTCTTAGTGATTTCAAGTCACAAGGGTGGAAAATTGGACATGTTTGTTTGAGGAATCATAGCTAGACATTGGAGGAAAGTAGACTAATTCAGATTTACACGTCCAGTTTACAAGTAGACAATAGAACCACAAAGACAATGAATAGGGCTAGTATCTGATATCCACAGGCACTATAGTTTTTTTGAAACACAATCTTTCTCTCTACATTCACTCTCGTTTCTGCCAAAGACAATCACAATAAGACTAATTTATTTCCAAAATAAGTCTAGTCTCATTAAACTTGCTTGATTGTTTACATAAGTGCAGCAAGAATAGTGATTGATTATATAGGCTTTACTTAAGTCTGCTTTGTTGAAACTCTAAAAATTTTACACTTTTAAAAACCTCTGGAGGCTAGGAAGCCAAGCAAATGACTGGCCATCAGAATTTGACTACGGTACTCAAACATTTGGGTGAATTCCTCTCTTCTTGAGGTCCCCAAAGTATCTCCAGTTTCCTGGGCCTACCAGGAAGTGACCATTTCTACTCACATGTAAGGCCAGAAACCATTTAAAGCCATGTATCAGGCTGGTTTTTCTCTTTTTAATTTTTTTAATTTTACTTTAAGTTTCAGGATACATGTGCAGAATATGCAGGTTTGTTACATAGGTATACATGTGCCATGGTGGTTTGCTGCACCTAGAGGCTGGTTTTTCTAAGGGGTTTTATAAGCGTTAGTTCCTTAAAGTCAACTGTTGTGGGAAGTCAGGGACCTCGAACGGAGGGACCAGCTGGAGTCACAGTAGAGGAATATAAATTGTGAAGATTTCATCGACATTTGTCAGTTCCCAAAATTAATATTTTTATAATTTCTTATGCCTGTCTTTAATCTCTTAATCCTGTTATCTTCGTAAACTGAGAATGTACATCACCTCAGGACCACTATTGTGTTAAACTGTACAAACTGATTGTAAAACATGTGTGTTTGAACAATATGAAATCAGTGCACCTTGAAAAAGAACAGAATAACAGCGACTTTCAGGGAACAAGGGAAGACAACCATAAGGTATGACTGCCTGCGGGGTCGGGCAGAATACAGCCATATTTTTCTTCTTGCAGACAGCCTATAAATGGACGTGCAAGTAGGAAAGATATCGCTGAATCCTTTTCCTAGCAAGCAATATTAATAATTAAGACCCTGGGAAAGGAATGCATTCCTGGGGGAATGCACTCCTGGGGGAGTGTCTGTCTTACGAGGTTAAGGACTGAAATACACCCTGGTCTCCTGCAGTACCCTCAGGCTTATTAGGGTGGGGAAGAAACCCCACCCTGGTAAATTTGAGGTCAGACTGGTTCTCTGCTCTCAAACCCCGTTTTCTGTTGTTTAAGATGTTTATCAAGACAATACGTGCACAGCTGAACACAGACCCTTATCAGGAGTTTTTGATTTCGCCCTTTGCCTTGTGATCTTTATTGCCCTCAGAAGCATATGTTCTTTGTTCTCCTTTTTGCCCCTTGAAGCATGTGATCTTTGTGACCTACTCCCTGTTCACACACCCCCTCCCCTTTTAAAATCCTTAATAAAACTTACTGGTTTTGCAGCTCAGGGGGTATCATGGTCCTACTGATATGTTACTCCTGGAGGCCCAGCTGTAAAATTCCTCACTTTGTACTCTTTCTCTTTATTTCTCAGCCGGCCAACACTTAGAGAAAATAGAAAGAACCTACGCTGAAATATTGGGGGTGGATTCTCCTGATAGTCAACCTTAGTTCTTTAAAACTGGTCATATCTGAAAATATAATATTCCAGTCAAGGCCGGGTGCAGTGGCTCATGCCTGTAATTCCAGCACTTTGGGAGGCCAAGGCTGGAGGATTACTTGAGCCTAGGAATTTAAGAACAGCCTGGGCAACATGGCAAAACACCATCTCTACAAAAGAAAAATACAAAAAAAAATTTAGCCGGGCATGGTGATGCGTACCTGTGGTCCAGCTACTCAGGAGGCTTAGGCAGGGGGATCACTTGAGCCCAGGTGGTCAAGGCTGCGGTGAGCAAAGATCATGCCACTGCACTCCAGCCTGGGTGACAGAGCAGAGCAAGACCCTGAATCCAAAACAATAATAATAATAATAATACAGTCAAAGCCTTGGTAAGATAACTAATGTTTCCAATTTTGCCTTGTTACAAGGAGAACAGATTCTTATTAAACACATGCAAATAAGTATATTGCATGAAAATAAGAGCATTCACAATGGGCATGGTGGCTGACAACTGTGATCCCAGCACTTTGGGAGGCCAAGGTGGGCAGATCACAAGGTCAGGAGACCAAGACCATCCTGGCTAACGCGGTGAAACCCCATCTTTACTAAAAATACCAAAAAATTAGCCGGGCATGGTGGCAGGAACCTGTAGTCCCAGCTACTCAGGAGGCTGAGGCAGGAGAATCGCTTGAACCCGGGAGGCAGAGGTTGCAGTGAGCTGAGATTACACCACTGCACTCCAGCATGGGCAACAGAGCAAGACTGTGTCTTAAATTAAAAAAAAAGAATATTCACTAATACTTTCTGAATTCTGGAGGGATCAGTCAGAGAGAAAAGCAAGTATTTCAATTCTGTTTACAAAAGTACTTTACTAAATTGCTATAAGCTATAGACAGGTTAAGAGAAAAGGGCTTCCTTAAATCGGGAAAACAAAAGATTAAAGAACTGGCAATGTTTCAAATAGAAAATAAAAAAAATTATAATCATCCTTATCAGTTTTTTCAGTGCCATGTAATTAATTCTTGTTCTGCTTGATCTTGGGTTAACAGTTTCATGAAGCCATCAGTTTCTTCATTAGTGTTACAGAAATTCTTACCCAGGCCTATGATCCCAAGTTTTCAAAAGTTTGTTTGTATTTCAGAGCACTTCCCAGAGTCTTTTTCATAAATTATCTTTGAAGATGAAGCAATCTCATTATATCTTAGCTCCTTACAAAAGCTTCCAGGAAAGCATCAGAGTAAAACAATAACCAAGCTTTATACATTTTTGACACACTTACTATATATATGGGTTTATCATCACTTATTCAACATGTTCCCATGCAATTTAACATATCAAATACTGCTAATCAGTTAAACATCTTTCTTTTTACTTTCTCTCTCTCTTTTTTTTTTTTTTGAAAGAGTCTTACTCTGTTGCACAGGCTGGAGTGCACTGTGCAATCATAGCTCACTGCAGTCTCAAACTCCAGAGCTCAAGGGATCCTCTCGTCTCACCCTCCTAGTAGCTGCAACTAAAAGCATGTACCATCACACCTTGCTACTTTTAAAATAATTTTTTGTAGAGACAGCATTTGGCTAAGTCACCCAGGCTGGTTTTGAACCCTGGCCTTAAGAGATCCTCCTGCCTTGGCCTCCCAAAGTGCTGGGATTATAGGCATGAGCCACCAGACCTGGCCTTCTTGCCTTTGATAAGGAGAGAGAGTGGATTCTTTTGAGATTTTTTTAGGAGCCCTCTGGGAATCCTCAAAGTTAGTTTGAAGTCAAAAGACCTCCATTTGATTTCAGGAAATTATCAATAAGGTTTAAAATACTTAATTAGCCAGGCGTGGTGGTTCATGTGTGTAATCCCAGCACTTTGAGAGTCTGAGGGAAGAGGATCACTTGAGGCCTGGAGTTCAAGACCAGCCTGGACATCATAGAGAAACCCTGTCTGTCCAAAAAATAAAAAAATTAGCCAATCATGGTCGCATGTGCCTATAGTCCCAGCTACTTTGGAGACTGAGGCAGGAGCACCGCTGGAGCCTGGAGTACTGGGCCTGGAGCCCAGGAGTGGAGGGTGCGGAGAGCTATGATCACGCCCCCACACTCCAGCAGCCTTGGTAACAGGGAGAGACCCTGTCTCTTTAAACAAACAAACAAACAACCCACTTGATTATAGGATCACAGACCACAATGAGGCAGTACCTGGTTATCTATTTAACCAAAACAACAATAAAAGATTTTCAAGGCAAATACAGAAGCTTAGATATTTGTGAACAAAATATAACTCTTTTAATATTGAGAAAATTCAGTTTTCTTAAGTAATCAAAGACCTCAGAAAAACAACATGAGGCACACGGCATTATTTTGATAAAATACAGGCTGTTTCCTAGGCAAATTTACTTTTAAAAAAAAAACATGGAACACAAACCCTTTATTTAAAGATGCATCTTAATCCCTCTGTGGTAAGCAAAAAATAAAATAAAATAAAGGAGCAGATCGTGGCACATCATTCCTGTGGGCCAAGTGGTCAACCCGAACATCCAAGACCCAGCAAGCAGCCAAGCTCAGTGCAACCTCCGGGCCTCTCCACTTTGTCTTTGTTTGTTTGTTTGTTTGTTTGTTTTTGAGACAGAGTCTCACTGTTGTCACCCAGGCTGGAGTGCAGTGGTGTGATCTCAGTTCACTGCAACTTCCGCCTCCTAGGCTCAAGCAATTCTCCTACCTCAGCCTCCCGAGAAGCTGGGATTACAGGCATGTGCCACCACGCCCGGCTAATTTTTGTATTTTTAGTAGAGATGGGGTTTCACCATGTTGACCAGGCGTGTCTCAAACTCCTGCACTCCTAACCTCAGGTGATCCACCCACCTCGGACTCCCCAAATGCTGGCATTACAGGCGTGAGCCACCGCGCCCAGCCACCTCTTCACTTTGACTCCAACAGGGTGAGCATGTCATCCTTGCACACAGGGCCTTTGACACTGAGGATAATGGAGTGGCTCCTGTTGTCCACAAATTCCACGTCCATCCCCATACACTGTCCCTGAGAGCCGGTCATGCCCAGTACCATAGTGCCCCAGGCTCGCTTGAAACGCCGCACACGGCTGGTGTCCATGATGGCAGCACAGCAGGGGATGGGTGGAGGCAGATTTCTTTTTGTTTGTTTTTGAGACGGAGTCTCACTCCGTCACCCAGGCTGGAGTGCAGTGGCATGATCTCAGCTCACTGCAACCTCTGCCTCCTGGGTTCAAGCAATTCTCCTGCCTTAGCCTCTGGAGTAGCTGGGACTACAGGCACCTGCCAACTCACTCAGCAAATTTTTGTATTTTTAGTAGAGACAGGGTTTCACCATGTTGGTCAGGCTGATCTTGAACTCCTGACCTCAGGTGATCCACCTGAGGCAGATTTCTTAAAGGTAAGGAAAAACTAGCTGGGTGCAGTGGCTCATGCCTGTAATCTCAACACTTTAGGAGGCCAAGGCCAGGGAATCGCTTGAGCCCAGGACTTTGAGACCAGTCTGGGCAACGCAGCAAAACCTCATCTCTATAAAAATTTGAAAAATCAGCCTGTGGAAGGTAAGCGATGAGAAGGCAAAGGCATAAGAATGATGTAATGGACTTCGGGGACGAGGAGGAAGGGTGGGAGGGTGGGATGGGGGTGAGGGATAATAAAACTACACATTGGGCATGGTACACTGTTCAGGTGATGGGTACACCAAAATCTCAGAAATCACCACAGAAGAACTTATCCATGTAACCAAACACCACCTCTTCCCAAAAACTATTGAAATTTTAAAAAAAATTAGCCTGGAATAGTGGTTCATGCCTGTAGTCCTAGCTACTCAGAAAGCTGAGGCTGGTGGATCCATTGAAGTAGAGGCCATGATCCTGCCACTGCATTTCAGCCTGGGAAACAGAGTGAGACTTTGTTCCAAAAAAAAAAAGTATGGAAAAACTTTTTATGATTGCTTATCAAGAGCTGACCAACTCTCTAAGAAAACTTTGTCATCGTACAGAGAGAAAAAACTAATTTCTAGTTTTGTACGAGTGTACTATTAATAACAAAGCTGATTAATAAATCCTTATAAATAAATCCATCTAATCTTAGACAGCTTTGACCACACAAGATATCCTTTTCCAAGATTCCTTTTCTGCAAACCTTACATAATTTTTATAATGTATTCAGGTTTTGTCCTTTACTCTCCTTTTTCATTCTGAAACAATCTGTCATTCTACGTTAGTACAGACCTACTTTTTTTTTTTTTTTTTTTTTTTTGAGACAGGGTCTTGTTCTGTCATCCAGGCTGAAATGTAGTGACACAATCACAGCTCACCGCAACCTTGACTTCCTGTGTTCAATCTATCTACCTGCCTCAGCCTTCTGAGTAGCTAGCTGCGACTACAGGCAAATGCCACCATGCCCAGCTAATCTTTAATTTTTTATTTTTTGGAATTTTTTTGTAGAGACTGCATTTCACCACGTTGCCCAGACTGGTCTTGGACCCTGGGCTCAAGCAATTGCCCACCTTGGACTCCCAAAGTGCTGGGATTATAGGCATGAGCCACTGTGCCTGGCCCAGAGTTACATTAAAAAGAAAAATGTGGACGGGCGTCAGTGGCTCACACCTGTAATCCCAGCACTTAGGGAGGCCAAGGCAAGAGGATCACTTGAGGCCAGGAGTTTGGAACCAGCCTGGGCAACATAGCGATATGTTCTCTCTATTCTTTTTTGAAAAATAATTTTTTAAGTTTAAAAAGAAAAAATAGGATTGATAGGTCACTAGTTAGACTAATTAAAAAAAAAAAGAGAGAAGATCCAAATAAACACAGAAATGACAATGGAGACATTACCATTTACCCCACGAAAAACAAAAAAACTTTCAGGAGCAGTCAGATTTGTTAAATTAAAAAAAAAAAAAGAAAGAAAGAAATACAAAAAGCCTTCAGAAACTATTACGAACAACTTTGCACACAAACTAGAAAACCTAGAAGAAATCGATGCATTCCTTGAAACATACAATTTGCCAAGATTGAACTAGAAAGAAACAGAAACCCTTACCAAACCAATAATGACTTCTGAAGTTGAATCAATAATAAAAAGCCTACTAATCAGAAAAAGCCTTGGACCAGATAGATTCACAGCTGAATTCTACCAGACGTATAAAGAAGAGCCAGTACCAATCCTACTGAAACTACTCCAAAAAACAGAGGAGGAGGGACTCCTCTCCAACTCATTCTTTGAGACCAGCATCATTCTGATACCAAAACTTGGCAGAGACACAGCAAAAAAAGAAAACTTTAGGCCAAAATCACTGATGAACATAGATGCAAAAATCCTCAACAAAATACTATCAAACTGAATCCAGCAGCACATCAAAAAGTTAATCCATCATAATCAAGTAGGCTTTATTCCTGGAATGCAAAGTTGTTTCAATATACATAAATCAACAAATGTAATTTGTGACATAAACAGAATTAAACAGAAAAACCACATGATCATCTCAACAGACACAGAAAAGGCTTTCAATAAAATTCAACCAGTCTTCATGTTAAAAACCCTCAACAAACTTGGCATTAGAGGAACATACATCAAAATAATAAGAGCCATCTATTACAAACCCACAGCCAACATCATACTGAACTGGCAAAAGCTGGAAGCATTCCCCTTGAGAACTGGAACAAGCAAAAGATGCCCACTCTCATCATCCTATTCAGCATAGTACTGGAAGTCCTAAACAGAGAAATTAGACAAGAGAAAGAAATAAAAGGTATCCAAATAGGAAGAGAGGAAGTCAAACTATCTCTCTTCACAGATGACATGATTTTATACTTAGAAAACGCCGTGGTCTCTACCCAAAAGTTTCTAGATCTGATCGACAACTTCAACAAAGTTTCAGGATACAAAATCAATGTACAAAAATCAGTAGCATTTCTATATACAAACAACGTCCAAGCTGAGAGCCAAATCAATAATGCAATCCCATTCACAATAGCCACACACACACATACAAAATACCTAGGAATACAGCTAACCAGGCAGTAAAAGATCTCTACAATGGGAATTACAAAACACTGCTGAAAGAAATCAGAGGTGACACAAACAAATGAAAAAAATATTCCATGCTCATGGATAGGAAGAATCAATATTGTTAAAGTGGTCATACTGCCCAAAGTAATTTACACATTCAATGCTATTGCTTTCAAACTACCAATGACATTTTTCACAGAATTAGAAAACCTATTCTAAAATTCCAAAAAGAACGCAAATAGCCAAAGTAATTCTAAGCAAAAAGAACAAAGCCAGAGGCGTCACACTATCCAACTTCAAAGTATCCTACAAGACTAGTATGGTACTGGTACAAAAAGAGACACACAGACCAATGAAATAGGTTTGAGAACCCAGAAATAAAGCTGCACACCTACAATCATCTGATCTTTGACAAAGTTGACAAGAACAAGCAACAAGAAAAGGACTCCTTATTCAATAAATGGTGCAGGGATAACTGGCTAGCCTTATACAGAAGATTGAAACTGGATCCTTTCCTTTTGTCATACACAAAAATCAACTTAAGATGGATTAAAGGTTTAAATGTAAAACCATTCGAAGTAATGGCAAAACCACAATTACTTTTGCACCAATCTAATAAAACTATAAAAACCCTAGCAGAAAGCCTAGGAAGGCCGGGCACAGTGACTCATGCCTGTAATCCCAGCATTTTGGGAGGCCAAGACAGGCGGATCACCTGAGGTCAAGAGTTCAAGATCAGCCTGATCAACATGGAGAAACTCCCGTCTCTACTAAAAACACAAAGTTAGCTGGACATGGTGGCATATGCCTGTAATCACAGCTACTCAGGAGGCTGAGGCAGGAGAATCACTTGAACCCGGGAGGCGAAGGTTGTGGTGAGCCGAGATTGCGCCATTGCACTCCAGCGTGGGAACAAGAGAGAAACTTTCGTCTCAAAAAAAAAAAAAAAAAGAAAAGAAAGAAAGAAAGAAAAGAAAAAAGAAAACCTAGGAAATACCATTCTGGACATAGGTCATGGCAGATTTCATGACAAAGACTCCAAAAGCAAGTGCAATAGAAACAGAAATTGACAAATGGAACTTAATTTAACTAAAGAGCCTCTGCACAGCGCAACAAACTATCCACTGAGTAAATGGACAACCTACAGAATGGGGAAAAAAATGCAAACCATGCATCTGACAAAGTTCTAATATCCAGAACCTATAGGGAACTTAATTCAAAGAACAAAAATCAAATTAAACTGATTTTAAAATGGGCGTATTAGTTCATTCTCACACTGTTGTAAAGAACTACCTGAGACTGGGTAATTTATGAAGAAAAGAGGTTTAATTGACTCACAGTTCCACAGGCTGTACAGGAGGCATGGCTGGGATGCCTCAGGAAACTTATAATCATGGCAGAAGGTGAACGGGAAGCAAGAACATCTTACCATGGCAGAGCAGGAGAGAGAGAGTGAAGGCAGAAGTGCTACACATTTTCAAACAACTTGATCTTGTGAGAAGTTACTCACCATCATGAAAACAGCAAGGAGGAAATCTGCCCTGATGATCCAATTACCTCCTACCAGATCTCTGCCTCAACACAAAAGATTACAATTCAACATGAGATTTTGGTAGGGACACAGAACCAAACCATATCATTCCACTCCTGGCCCCTTCCAAATATCATGTTCTTCTCACATTTTAAAACATAATCATGCCTTCCCAACAGTCAACCAAAGTCTTAGCTAATTTTATCATTAACTCAAAAGTACAAGTCCAATGTCTCATCTGAGATAAGGCAAGTTCTTTCTGCCAATGAGCCTGTAAAATAAAAAACAAGTTTGTGGCTGGGCGCAGTGGCTCATGCCTGTAATCCCAGAACTTGGGGAGGCCAAGGCGAGCAGATTACCTGAGATCAGGAGTTCAAGACCAGCCTGGCCAACATAGTGAAACTCCGTCTCTACTAAAAATACAAAAATTAGCTGGGCGTGGTGGCACATGGCCTGTAATCCCAGCTACTCAGGAGGCTGAGGCAGGAAAATCACTTGAACTCGAGAGGCAGAGGTTGCAGTGAGCCAAGATCGCGCCACTGCACTCCAGGCTGGGCCACAGGACAAAACTCCATCTCATAAAAGAAACCAAACCAAACCAAAACAAAAC
Source organism: Papio anubis (assembly GCF_008728515.1). NCBI lineage: Eukaryota > Metazoa > Chordata > Mammalia > Primates > Cercopithecidae > Papio > Papio anubis. Next base: position 42,746,339 of record NC_044982.1, read on the forward strand.
AAGTTTGTTACTTCTTAGATACAGTGGGGGTACAGGCATTGGGTAAATGCCTCTGTTACAAAAGACAGAGATTGACCAAAACAAAGGCATGACAGGCCTCATGCAAGTCTGAAACTCAGCAGGACATTCATTAAGTTTTAAAGCTCCAAAATAATCTGTGACTCCAAACAGGGAAAGACTCACTTCCAGGGCATGCTGATACAAAGAGTGGGCTCACAAAGCCTTGGGCAGCTCCTCCCCTGTGGCTCTGCAGGGTAAAGCCCCTGCAGCTGCTTTCATAGGCTAACATTGAGTGCCTGTGGCTTTTCTAGGTGCACAGTGCAAGCTGTCAGTGAATCTACCATTTTGAGGTCTAGAGGATGGTGGCTGTCTTCACACAACTCCACTAGGCAATGCCTCAGTGGGGACACTGTGGGAGCCACAACCCCACCTTTTCCCTCCACACTGCCCTAGTAGAGGTTCTCCATGAGGGCTCTGCCCCTCCAGCAGACTCCTGTCTGGATATCTAGGCATTTCCATACATTCTCTGAAATCTAGGCGAAGGCTCCCAAATCTCAACTCTTGCCTTCTGTGCACCCACAGGCCCAACACTACATGGAAGTTGGCTGGGAGGCCTCAGGAAATTTATAATCATGGCAGAAGGCAACAGAGAAGCAAGCACATCTTACTGTGGTGGAGCAGGAGAGAAAGAGTGAAGGGGGAAGTGCTACACACTCTCAAACAACCAGATCTCGTGAGAACTCATTCACCATCATGAGAACGGCAAGGGGGAAATCTGCCCCTACAATCCAATCACCTCCTATCAGGTACTTCCTCCAACACAGGGGATTACAATTCAACATGAAATTTTGGTGGGAACACAGAGCCAAACCATATTAATGGGCAAAGAGCATGACCAGACACTCTCAAAAGAAGACATACACATGGCCAACAAGCATATGAAAAAATGCTCATCATCACTAATCATTAGAGAAATGCAAATCGACTGGGCATGGTGGCTCACACCTGTAATCCAGCACTTTGGGAGGCTGAGGTGGGAGGATTACTTGAGCCGAGGAGTTCAAGACCAGCCTGGGCAACATAGTGAGACCCCATCTCTAAAAAACAAAAACAAAAATGAGAAATGCAAGTCAAAACCACAAAGAGATACCACCAGTCAGAATGGCTATTATAAAAAAGTCAAAAGATAACAGATGCTGATGAGATTGCAGAGAAAAGGGAACACAGATTCACTGCTAGTGGGAATGTAAGTTAGCTCAACCACTGTGGAAAGTAGTTTGGAGATTTCTCAAAGAACTTAAAGCAGAACTACCAGCTGGATGCAGTGGCTCACACCTGTAATCCCATCACTTTGGGAGGCTGAGGTGGGAGGATCATTTGAGGCCAAGAGTTGGAGAGAAGCCTGGGTAACATACTAAGACTCCATCTCTACAGAAAATAAAAAATTAGCCAGGCATGTGGCATGTGTCTGTGGTCCCAGCTGTTTGGGAAGCTGAGGTAGAGGATCCCTTGAGCCTGGGAGGTCGAGCCTGCAGTGAGCTATGATCATGCCCCAGTACTCTAGCCTGGGCAACAGAGCAAGACCCTGTCTCTCTAAAAACAAAAAACAAAACAATAAAAAAAAAATGAGGCTGGGCACAGTGTCTCACGCCTGTAATCCCAGCACTTTGGGAGGCCAAGGTGGGTGGATCACGAGGTCAGAAGATAGAGACCATCCTGGCTAACATGGTGAAAGAAAAGAAAAGAAAAGAAAAGAAAAAAAACCCATAACTACCATTTGACCCAGCAATCCTATTACTGCGTAAATACCCAAAGGAATGTAAATTATTCTATCTTAAAGGCACATGCATGCGTATGTTCATCATAGCACTATCAAAATAGCGAAGACATGAAATCAACCTAAATGCCTATGGATGGTCACTGGATAAAGAAAACATGGCAGATAAACACCGTGGAATACTACACAACCATAAAAAAGAATGAAATAATGTTCTTTGCAGCAACATGGACATAGCTGGAGGCTATTATTCTGAACAAAGTAATACAGAAACAGAGAACCAAATACTGCAAGTTCTCACTTATAAGTGGGAGCTAAACACTGAGTACACATGGACACAAAGAAGGGAACAATAGACAAGGGGCCTACTTGAAGGTGAAAGTTCAGAGGAAGGTAAGGATGGAGAAGTTATCTATTAGGAACTATGCTTACTACCTGGGTAATGAAATAATTTTATAAACCAAACCCCTGTGACATGCAATTTACCCATGTAACAAACCTGCGCATGTACTCCTTGAACCTAAAATAAAATTTGGAAGAAAAAAAAAAATCTTCAATGGAAACAAAGAAAGAGGGTGCGGGAAAGCCTGGTTATGAGGAGGTGATCAGGAAAAGCACGGTAAATCAGGGTCAGGTTTGTCATGCAGACTTACATTGGTGCCTTCTCCATTGATAAGAGTCTGTGGTGACTTAGAGTCATCTTTCTCTTTCTTGTATAAAGTGGGAGGAGGGACATGCTTACAAATGAAGACATGCTTGTGAATGGAGATTTCCTTTATAAATGGAAATTTCTCTTAGAAAAGTGTGACTTCTGGGCCTTCATGGATAAATAAATAAAAAAGAAAGAAAAGTGTGACTTCTAGGCCTTCATGGAGAAATAAATAGATACATAAGAAAGAAAAGTGTGACTTCTGCTCTTGTTTTCTAAGCTTCTCTTGTAGCCGCAGTCTCTCAAAATAATGAGCTCAAAATAATCCTTATGCCAAAGGCTTCTGCCATTTTTCAATATGCCAAGGTGACATATGTTGGAGTAGCATGTCCTAAACCCCATCACCTTGAAACTCCCTCAACATACAATAAAATAAGTATGTTTTCTTTTCACTTCATTCTAACTTCACGTTAAATTAAGTTTAGCCTAAAACTGCCGTCTTACATATTTTATGCTCAGCTTACAGGTTTCTCTATACACAGTGAACTGTAGCTGAACTGGATGTGTAAACAGACTAACCTACTCTTGTGCCAGTCACAGAGTTTTGACCAGTCACAGACAGCTAACTGTTCAAACCATGTTCAAACAAGGCAAACACCAAGCTGTAACCAATCCAGCTGTTTCTATACCTCATGTTTTTCTGTACCTCATTTTCCTTTTTCTGTCCATAAATATTATCTGGCCATGTGGCAACCCTGAAATTGCCCTGAACCTATTCTGGTTCAGAGACCTGACCGATACTCAAATCATTCTTCACTCAGTTAAACTCTGTTAAATTTAATTTTCTTAAGTTTTTCTCGTAACATTCATCACACAGCTAGAGCTAATTCACTCCCATTGAAAAACCTAGCCCCAGATCAGGACCAGAGACCAATCTTGTCCTTTGTGGTGAGGAATTGAAGGCAATATAATTCAGTAGCTCAAGTGACGCTTTAGCTGCTAGTCTGGCTTTGCCCTATTCTTTCAGGATTTGGGTTATTCTGCTTTATTCTCACTATTCCCACAGTTCAAAGTACCTTAATTTCAGGTCCTGTTTTCAGACCTCTCATACATTGACTGTCTGCTTGACTAAACAGCTCTCTCAAAAATGCCTTTGCTCATATTTATTTTCTCTGTCTATGCCGTACACACGGTGGAAAGGTGTCAAATGTTAAATTTTGTTTTACTTATGTATTTAGAACTATTCGGCTTTTAAATTTCTTCTTTCATCAGTCTTAGTAATTTTTTAAATCAAGTAATTTGTCCTTCTGATCTAAATTGTCACATTGTATTGGGATGCAGTTATTCATAATATTTTATTTTTTAAAGGCAGTTAGGATATAAAGTGTGAAAATAAAATTTAAAAGATGCTGGAACTCCAAAAACACTTTAAGACTTGAGAGAGACATGGCCAATCCGAGTCACGTAGCATATAGTTGTAACTTCCACCTCTTATAAATTAGGCCAGGTGCGGCGCTCACGCCTGTAATCTCAGCATTTTGGGAGGCCGAGGCGGGCGGATCACCTGAGGTCAGGAGTTCGAGACTAGCCTGGCCAACATGGTGAAACCCTATCTCTAATAAAAATACAAAAATTAGTAGGGGATGATCATGGGCACCTGTAATCCCAGTTACTCGGGAAGCTGAGGCGGGAGTATTGCTTGAACCCGGGAGGTGGAGGTTGCAGTGAGCCAAGATCGTGCCACTGCACTCCAGTCTGGACAACAGAGTGACACTCTGTCTCAAAATAAAATAAAATAAAATAAAATAAAATAAATAAAATAAAATAAAATTATAGATTGACTCTCTTTCTCATGGTTCTTGTTGGGTAAATGACTAGGAAAGACCAGAGACCAGACAACTTCCCCTTCGAATCAATGATCTTCATCATAAGTTAACTGCTTCCTTTATTGTCCTGTACCTAATTCAGAACAGATGGCACAAAAGACCCCAGGACTGTTTCATCTTCAGTGTGTAATGTTAAACATATCATTCTTGAAAGAAAAAGACCACTTCGATCAATCAAACAATTGTAACTATGCATTAACCCTTACATAAAAAGATGCTGAAATTCTATTAAGCTTCCCTAAACCTTGTCTATATAAATAACCCCAAACTTCTACACTTTGGAACACTGTCGTCCACTCTTTGGAATCTGTGCTTCCCAGACGGCTATTCTCAAACTCTACATTTAATCATATTTTCTGAACCTTGTTATTTAAGGTTGATAATATCAATGTTCACTTTTTGTTTCAGTTATTGATAACTTTTGCTTTTGAGAAAGAAAAGTTGCTCATCACAGTCCAAGGAATGTGAAATATTCAAAATGTATCAGGCCCACAGAGACAGGAACACCAGGCTTCAATCACACCCCCTGCAGCCATGCCTGGAGGTAATTGTTTTATTTTCCTAAAATGTTACCACAAATGCCACAATGTAACCCCGACTCATTATCTTCATGTTCCTAGGTTTTGCAATACAAGAACAATGTACCATAAGCCAATCAATAGCTTACTTATTTTAGGGAACCAATGTTAACTCTTGGTAAACACTTTAGGGACTGCCCTCTAACTTCTCTTTTTTCCTGCATAAACCCACTCTTAACTGCTGCTAATTGAAGCATATATTCAGGGGAACTTTAACCTCAGATTCTCTGGCTGTAGTCCTTAACCTTAGCCAAAATAAACTCTCTAGTTATATTAATTTTGACTTCAGTTTCTTTAAAAAAAAATAGACTATTGATATGGAGACTGAGATAACTGACGATTAATCTTTTTTTTCTTTCTCTCTTTCCTTTTCTTTTCTTTTTTTTTTTTTTTTGAGACAAGGTCTTACCTGGTTGGCCAGGCTGGAGTGCAGTGGCGTGATCTCTGCTTACTGCAGCCTTGAGCTCCTGGGCTCAAGCTACCCTCCCACCTCAGCCACCCGAGTAGCTGGGACTACAGGTGCATGCCACCGTGGCTAACTATTTTATTACTTTTTGTAAAGACAGGGCCCATATGTTGCCCAGACTAACCTTTGATTTTTAGTATTATATTGAAAGCTATATTTTCCCTCTGAGCACTATTTTAGCTGTATTTCACAAATTTTGTTATATTTTTGTCATATTTCATTCAAAATAGTTTAAAATTTCCACTGTGTTTTCTTCATAATCTACCTGGGTTTTGTTTTGTTTTGTTTTTTAAATGTATTTTGCTCAATTCCCAAATATTTGGGGATTTTTAATTCATCTAATTTCTCCTCGAAACAGTTTGGTGATCTACATGGTGCAAGTTAGCAAATATTAGAACTGTGGTTATTATCTTTCCCTTGTTTGTTGGTAAGCATGAAGAGCTTTTTTTTTTTTTAGATGGAGTCTCACCCTGTCACCAGGCTGGAATTCAGTGGCATGATCTTGGCTCACTGCAACCTCTGCCTCCCGGGTTCAAGTGATTCTCCTGCCTCAGCCTCCCAAGTAGCTGGGATTACAGCACACCCGGCTAATTTTTGTATTTTTAGTAGAGATGGTGTTTCACCATATTGGCCAGGATGGTCTCGATCTCCTGACCTCATGATCCGCCCACCTCGGCCTCCCAAAGTGCTGGGATTACGGGGGTGAGCCACCACACCTGGCCAAATAGCCATTAAAAAAAAAAAAGTTTTATATCTAGATGAATTAAAATTTTTTTCAGTCTTTTATTGCTTTTGTCTTTCATATATTGTTTAAAAAGACCTTCTTAAGAAGAATAAATTAAGGTTAACCTAAATTTAAAATAGAATTATTGGCTGAGTGCCGTGCCTTACACCTGTAATCCCAGCACTTTGGGAGGCAGAGGCAGGTGGATCACCTGAGGGCAGGAGTTTAAGACCATCCTGGCCAACAAGGTGAAACCACGTCTTTACTAAAAATACAAAAATTAGCCAGATGTGGTGGCTTGCACCTGTAATCCCAGCTACTTGGGAGGCTGAGGCAGGAGACTCATTTGAACCCGAGAGGCGGAGGTTGCAGTGAGCTGAGATTGTGCCACTGCACTCCAGCCTGGGTGACAGAGCAAGACTGTATCTCAAATAATAATAATAACATAGAATTATCCTTTTCTACTATTTCTAGGGTTTTATTTCTTTATACTTAATGTTTTTAAGTTTTTATATTTAGATGAATTAAAATTTTTCAGTCTTTTATTGCTTTTGTCTTTCATGTATTATTTAAAAAGACCGTCTTAAGATGAATAAATTAAGGTTAACCTAAAATTAAAATGGAATTATCCTTTTCTTCTATTTCTAGGGTTTTATTTCTTTATACTTTTTTTTTTTTTTTCAGACGGGGTTTTGCTCTTGTTGCCCAGGCTGGAGTGCAATGGTGAGATCTCAGCTCACCACAACCTCCGCCTCCCCGGTTCAAGTGATTCCCCTGCCTCAGCCTCCTGAGTAGCTGGGATTACAGGCATGTGCCATCATGCCCAGCTAATTTTGTATTTTTAGTAGAGATGGGGTTTCTCCATGTTGGTCACACTGGTCTCAAACTTCCGACCTCAGGTGATCTGCCTGCCTCAGCCTCCCAAAGTGCTGGGATTACAGGCGTGAGCCACTTTGCCCAGCCTATCGTGTTTTTGTTTTTGTTTTTAAATTTTATTTCTCCATAAGTTATTGGGGTACAGATGGTATTTGGTTACATGTAAGTTCTTTAGTGGAGATTTGTGAGAACCTGGTGCACCCATCACCCAAGCAGTATACACTGCACCATATTTGTTGTCTTTTTTATGAGTAGCCTTTTGACTTTGCATTAAGAAACCCTTTCTGCTCTCTGTGTAGCATGTGTCATATCTGGCAGGCATTCTGCAAGAATCCCACTGTGCTCCCATCTGTTATACTTCCATATAACTTCAGGCATAGAGCTCAAAAACAATTTTCTGAAGAGATTTTTGTTTCTATTTTGTTAATAAATACAACAGGGAAAGAAAAAGAATATGGTTACTTATCTTCATAATTCCTTGAATAGAGAAATGTTCAACATTATCATTTATTTTATTTTTTAACTTTTTAGGCTTGAAGGTCCCATACGAAGGTTTGTTACATAGGAAAACTCATGTCACGGAGGTTTGTTGTACAGACTGTTTCATCACTCAGGTATTAAGCCCAGTACCCAGTGCTTATCTTCTCTGCTCCTCTCCCTCTCCCAGATTCCACCCTCAAGTAGACCACAGTGTCTGTTTCCTTCTTTGTGTTCACAAGTTCTCATTATTTAGCTCCCACTTACAAGTGAGAAAATGTGGTATTTGGTTTTCCGTTCCTGCATTAGTTTGCTAGGGATCGTGGCCTCCAGCTCCATCCATGTTCCCACAAAATACATGATCTTGTTCTTTTTTATGGCTACAAAACATTCTAGTTTTTGAACTGAAATATTATTATGGCTGGGTGCAATGACTCATGCCTATAATCCCAGCACTTTCAGAGGCCAAGGCGGGCGGATCACTTGAGGTCAGGAGTTTGAGATTAGCCTGGCAAACATGGTGAAACCCAGTCTCTACTAAAATATAAAATTAGAGAGAAATTCCATCTGTACTAAAAATACAAAAAATCCCAGCACTTTGGGAGGCTCACATCTGTAATCCCACCACTATGGTGGCAGATGCCTGTAATCCCAGCTACTCAGGAGGCTAAGGCTGAAGAATCACTTGAACCTGGAAGGCAGAGGTTGCAGTGAGCTGAGATTGCACCACTGTACTCCAGCCTGGGCAACAGAGGGAGACTCCATCTTGAAAAAAACAAAACAAAACAAAACAAAAAAACCCTATTATTATACTTCCTGTAAGAAAATCAGAGACTAATTGCCTTTCATCCTCAGAAGAAAGCTTGTTCTAGGATGGAAACAGAACACAGGTCACGGAGTTAAAGGGCTCACCAAAAGAACCTCAAATGAACAGGGTAACAGGAAAATTAAGAGTTGTGTTGTTGTTGTTTTTAACTAGACTGCTTATTTCAAAATTGTCATTCTCGAGGAGACTTTGGATGCTTCTAGCTAGATCTTCTTGCCAAATCTTCAATTCTGTACAACAGATTCCTTCCTGATGTCCCGTTGGAGGAAATTATCTGAGGATAACATCAGTCTGGATCATCTGGTGGTATCTTCTATTAGATCAAAAGAAAGAAAGATGCCATCCCAGGGCTAAAAGAATTTAACTTTCATATTATAAAAGTGAAAGTTCATTTTTCAAGGAGGACACTGACATCTAGTGGAAGAAATACCTCAGTAATTTACCAAGTAAAGTAAACATTTTTGTTTCTGTCAATTAGAGAAAAAAAAAGTTTTTTATTTGTTTTGTTTTGTTTGAGACGGGGTCTCGCTGTGTCCCCCAGGCTGGAGTGCAGTGGCGTGATCTCGACTCACTGCAAGCTCCGCCTCCCGGGTTCACGCCATTCTCCTGCCTCAGCCTCCGGAGTAGCTGGGACTACAGGCGCCCGCCACCACACCCGGCTAATTTTTTTTGTATTTTTAGTAGAGACGAGGTTTCACCGTGTTAGCCAGGATGGTGTCGATCTCCTGACCTCCTGATCCACTCGCCTCCCAAAGTGCTGGGATTACAGACGTCAGCCACCGCCCCCGGCCAAAAAAAAAAAAAAAGTTTTAAAACATTTGTCTGCCGGGTGCTGTGGCTCATGCCTGTAATCCCAGCACTTTGAGAGGCAGAGGCGGGCAGATCATTTGAGGTCAGGAGTTCAAGATCAGCCTGGCCAACATGGCAAAACCCCATCTCTACTAAAAATACAAAAATTAGCCAGGCGTGGTGGCGCGTGCCTGTAATCCCAGCTACTCCGGAGGCTGAGGCAGAAGAATTGCTTGGACCCGGGAGGTGGAGGTTGCAGTGAGTGGAGATTGCGCCACTGCACTCCAGGCTGGATGACAGAGAGAGAGTCTGTCTCATAAAAACAAAACAAAACAAAACAAAGCACATTTGTCCTTTAATAAGTGTTTGTTTCCTAAATACAGGTCAGTGCCATTGATATAAAAGGTTTCCAACATTTATATTTAGAAAATGTTCTTGGTGACTTGTGTGAGCAGGACCCTGGGACCCATGAAGGGTTGTTCAGTAGGATTTCGGGTCATCTCTGGCCTCCACAGAACTCATTTGGACAAGTGAACAAGGCCTGTTCCTACCCACCTTTTTTCCCTCCATTAGAACTCTCATGAATTGTTTTGACAGTAGCCATACAGACTATGGGTATTCCTCTACTCATACCCCTTAATGATGCTTGGAGATAATAGTGAAATAATATCTCTTATACCCAGGGGTAGAGTCCAGAGAATAGGAGAAGGAGATTAATGTAAGGTTTTTAGGCCAGGCACGGTGGCTTATGCCTGTAATCTCAGCACTTTGGGAGGCCAAGGCAGGTGAATCACTTGAGGTCAGGAGTTTGAGACTAGCCTGGCCAACATGATGAAACCACGTCTACTAAAAATACAAAAATTAGCTGAATATGGTGGTGCATGCTTGTAGTCCCAGCCACTCAAGAGGCTGAGGCAGAAGGGTTGCTTGAGCCCAGGAGGTGGAGGTTGTAGTGAGCTGAGACCACACCACTGCACTCCAGCCTGGGAGACAGGAGAGAAATACTGTCCAAAAAAAAAAAGTTAAGGTTTCTAGATAAGACGTATGCAAGAAAGATAGATGCGGAGGGTCACACCTGTATTCTAGCACTTTGGGAGGACAGCGTGGGAAGACTGTTTGAGTTTAGGAGTTTGAGACAATCCTGGGCAATATAGTGAGATCTCATTTCTAGTTAAAAAGAAAGAAAAAAAACAGCTTAGCGTGGTGGTGTGCACCCATAGTCACAGATACTTAGGAGGCTGAGATGGGAGGACTGCTTGAGCCCAGGAGATGGAGGCTGCAGTGAGCTATGATCCTACCACTGCACTTTAGCCTGGGAGACAGAGCAAGAGCTTACCTCAAAAAATATATTATATATGCAAGAAAAAGAGGTGTTTAATATGCTAACCTAGATCAAATAAAACAAATATATTGAATATATATAGCCATTGAATAAGTTCTGAATTGTTCTTTGTTCTCTTTCAAGTTTAGTTTTGCTGAGAAGTCCTAGCAAATTGCCCTGCCCTTCTGTGGAAGACATGACTGGTTCTAATGTTTAAAAGAATCCTGATATCTAGAAAGATCTCTCACTTCTTTAGTATCTACTATGAGCAAGGTATTGTGCTAAGATTTTGCATGCATTTATTCATACTGGGTTTCACACATACAATCCTGATACGTAGAAATTATTACATCTGGCTGGGCGTGGTGGCTCATGCCTATAACCCTAGCACTTTGGGAGGCCAAGGCAGGTGGATCACTTGAGGTCAGGAGTTTGAGACCAGCCTGGCCACCATGGCGAAACCCCGTCTCTACTGAAAATACAAAAATTAGCCAGGCGTGGTGGCACACACCTGTAATCCCAGCTACTTGGAAGGCTGAGACAGGAGAATTGCTTGAACCCGGGAGGCAGAGGTTGCAGTGAGCAGGTTGCATCTATTTTTATAGATAAGAAATGAGGCTCCCAGCCAGGCGCGGTGGCTCACGCCTGTAATCCCAGCACTTTGGGAGGCCGAGACGGGCGGATCACAAGGTCAGGAGATCAAGACCATCCTGGCTAACACGGTGAAACCCCGCTCTACTAAAATACAAAAAATTAGGCCGGGCTGGTGGCGTGGCTCTGCAGTCCCAGCTACCAGGGAGGCTGAGGCAAGGAGAATGCATGCAACCTGGGAGGCGAGCTGCAGTGAGCCGCAGATCACGCTTCCAGCCTGGGTGACAGAGCAAAGACCTGGCCTCAAAAAAAAAAAAAAAAAAAAAGAAATGAGGCTCCAAACAAGCTAAATAACTTGTCAACATCAAATGGTTGAGTAGCATAGTCAGAGACAAAATCTCAATTATTATTACCATTATTTTTGAAACTGAGTCTCACTCTGTCGCTCAAGCTGGAGTGCAGTGGTGTGATCTCGGCTCACTGCAACCTCTGGCCTCCTGGGTTCAAGCAATTCCTCCTGCCTCAGCCTCCTGAGTAGCTGGGATTACCGGCACACGCCACCACGCCCAGCTTAATTTTTTATATTTTTAGTAGAGACGGGGTTTCACCCATGTTGACCAGGCTGGTCTCAAACCCTGGCCTCAGGTGATCCGCCCACCCTGGCCTCTCAGTGCTGGGATTGAGGGCATGTGAGCTACCACGTCCAGCCTATTTATTTTCCTTTTTCTTTCTTTTCTTTTTTTTCCTTTTCTTTCTATTTTTTTTTCTTTTTTTTTTTTTTTTTTTTTTTTTTCGAGATGGAGGCCCCACCTGTTACCTAGGCTGGAGGCACCATCTCGCTCTCACGGCAACCTCCGGCCTCTGGTTCAGCTGCATTTTCCTGCCTCAGCCTCCTGAGGAGTAGGTGAGACTACAGGTGCACGCCACCATGCCCGGCTAATTTTTTGTATTTTTAGTAGAGACAGGGTTTCACCATATTGGCCAGGCTGGTCTCAAACTTCTGACCTCGTGATCTGCCCACCTCGGCCTCCCAAAGTGCCTATTTCTTTTTTTAAATGGGTCTTGCTATGTTGCCCAGGCTGGAGCGTAATGCCAATTTACAGCTGTAATCATAGTGCTCTGCAGCCTTGAACTCTGAGTTATATCTATTCTAAGGCCCATTATATTTTCTGTATATATACTGCCTCCTGCCATACAACTAGAAGGAAAAAAAAAAAAGAGCAGGCTGTTCTTCCTTATTTGTGTCTAGAAGACTGATAAAGCATTGTTATTATCTTCTTAAAATTGGAAAATAACATATCTCTTCCCATGCTTTGCACGACCAAATTTAATACGTTATATATTTTCAACTTCAGGAGAGATTCTGAATGATTCTTTATCAAACCTTTTAAAATATCAAAACAAAAATGTTTTTTGAGGCAGAGTCTTGCTCTGTCGCCCAGGCTGGAGTGCAGTGGCGCGATCTCGGCTCACTGCAACCTCTGCTTCCCAGGTTCAAGTGATTCTCCTGCCTCAGCCTCCTGAGTAGCTGGGATTACAGGCATGTGCCACCACGCCTGGCTAATTTTTGTATTTTTAGTAGATTAGGGTTTAGGGTTTAGTAGATTTAGGCTTTCACCATGTTGACCAAGCTGGTCTCAAACTCTCCACCTTGTGATCTGCCTGTGGTGGCTCAGATTACAGGTGTGAGCAATTGTGCCCGGCCAAATATCATCAAAATTTGATTTATATTAGCAGAGAGGTAAGAGAATGGTCACTAGAACCAAATGCCTGGAATTGAATCCTGGCTTGCTGCTTACTAGCTGAGTGACCTTGGACAAATTTTAACATTTACGAAAATGTTTAGAACATTTCCATCATTCTAACAATTTCCTCTGTACTCATTTATGGTTAATCCCCACTCCTATCCTCACCCTAGACTGCCACGGATATGCTTTCTGTTTCTATAAATCTGCCTTTTCTAAACATTTAATGTACATGGAATTATAAAATAAGTAGTCTTTCTGTTTGATTGCTTTTACAGAGCACGATGTGTTTGAGGTTCATCCACATTGTATTAATAGTTTGTTCTCTTTAATTGTATTCTACAGACATGCAGTATTGTATCACCCACTCACCATTGGATGGACTTTTGGGTTGTTTCCACTTCTTGGCTATTATAAATCACACTGCTGTGAACACTCACATTGCTGGGCACGGTGGCTCATGCTTGTAATCTCAGCACTTTGGGAGGCCAAAGTGAGAGGATTACTTAAGCCCAGGAGTTTGAGACCACCCTGGACAACAAAGTGAGACCCCCATCTGTATTAGTCAGGATTCTCTAGAGGGACAGAACTAATAGGGTGTGTATGTATGTGTATGTGTGTGTGTGTATGTGTGTGTGTGTGTGTATATATATATATAAAGGGGAGTTAATTAAGTTAACTCACACGACCACAAGGTCCCACAATAGGCCGTCTGCAAGCTAAGGAGCAAGGAGAGCCAGTCTGAGTCCCAAAACTGAAGAACCTGGAGTCTGATGTTTGAGGGCAGGAAGCATCCAACACAGAGAAAGATGTAGCCTGGGAGGCTAGCCCAGTCTAGGCTTTTCAAGTTTTTCTGCCTGCTTTATATTCTAGCTTATGCTGGCAGCTGATTAGATGGTGCCTACCCAGATTAAGGTGGGTCTGCCTTTCCCAGCCCACTGAGTCAAATGTTAATCTCCTCTGGCAACACCTCACAGACACACCCATATCAATACTTTGCATCCTTCGATCCAATCAAGTTGACACTCAGTATTAACTATCATACCATCTTTGCCAAAAAATAAAAAATTAGGCAGGTGTGGTGGCACATGGTTGTGATCCCAGCTACTCGGGAGGCTGAGGTGGGAGGATCACCTGAGCCTGGGAGGCAGAGTGAGACCCTGTCACAGATAAAAACCGTTCACATACAAGTCTTTGTGTAGGCAGATGTTTTCAGTTCTCTTGGGTAGTATCTAGGAGTAGAATTATTGGGTCATATGATAAACTTACATTTAACTTTTTAAGTAACTGCCAAATTGTTTCCCAAAGTGGCTGTTCCATTTTACATTCCACCAGCAATGTATGGGTTCCCTTTCTTTTCATGTTCACTTATACTTGGTATGCACTGTCTCTTTGATCATAGCACATTTCAGTGAGTGTGTAGTTATATTTTTATTGTGGTTATAATGTGCATTTCTCTAATAGTTCATGATATTGAGCACATTTTCATGAATTTATTAAACATTTACATACTTTATTTAGTGAAATGTTTATTCTATCCACTTTATAGTTGATTGTTTATATTCTTTTTAATGAGTTGTAAGATTTTCTGTGTAGTTGTTATTCCCATTTTTGAGAATAGGATATTTAAAGTTTCTATAACATGGCTGGGCACGGTGGCTCACGCCTGTAATCCTAGCACTTTAGGAGGCTGAGGCGGGCAGATCATTTGAGGCCAGGAGTTTGAGACCAGCCTGGCCAACATGGTGAAACCCTGTCTCTTCTAAAAATACAAAAAGTAGCGGGGCGTGGTGTCTCTACTAAAAATATAAAAATTAGCTGGGCGTGGTGGTTCATGCATGTAATCCCAGCTACTCCGAGGCTGAGGCAGCAGAATCACTTGAACCCAGGAGGCGGAGGTTGCAGTGAGCCAAGATTGCGCCAGTGCACTCCAGCCTGGGGGAGAAGAATGAAACTCCATCTCAAAAAAAATAAAATAAAAAATAACAATAAAGTTTCCATAACAACAACAACAAAAATAAAGTTTCCAGTTATTGTTGAATTGTATTTCTCCCCTCCTTCCTTCCTTCCTTCCTTCCTTCCTTCCTTCCTTCCTTCCTTCCTTTTTCTTTCTTTTCTTTTTTTCTTAGAGACAGGGTCTCATTCTGTTACCCAGGCTGGAGTGCAGTGGCACGATCATGGCTCACTGCAGCTTTGAACTCCTGGGCTCAAGTGATCCTCCCAACCTCAGCCTCTCAAGTAGCTGAGACCACAGGCATGTGCCACCATGCCTGCCTAATTTTTTAATTTTTTAGTAGAGGGGGAGCCTCATTTTGTTGCCCAGGCTGATCTTGAACTCCTGGGCTCAAACGATCCTCCTGCTCCAGCCTCTGGAAGCCCTGGGATTATAGGCGTGAGCCAACTGTGCCCAGCCCAACAACTTACAAACTTCCCTCTTCAATGGACTACCCAAATCAGAAAGCCCCTAAAAAACTCAATGACGTCTTTATCTGATGCTCTGAACAGGGAAAGTTTAGAGTGAGAGTTGATATTTCAGGTTTAGTACGTTGCTTGACAACTTTTTGAGAGCCAACTCGACTTTCACGAAGTAAATTGAAAATGGCAGAATTTATGTGAAGATTCATAATGTAAAAATGGAACTGCCGCTCTTTTGAGGTGCACCTTCTCAGTGGCATCCCTGACACACCGGTAATCAATTATTGGAGGTCAGGTCTCAAAAGGTGTCTGGGTTTAAGGGAGTTAAGTCTGTTCAGAGGTGGAAAGGGAGAAGTGGACATAAAGATGAATTAGTTTTTCCATACCTCAAGACATTCGTGCCAAGGTGGCTATGTGTGTCAACATCAGGAAATTCCTCCTCCTGGGAGCCAAGAGGAAGTCTCTCAAATCTAAAAGATAAAGCTGTTTTCCCCACATCAATCCAGCTTTGGGGACATTCTATTAGTGGCACAATGTGCCTTTTCTCCAAAAAACAACAATGAAGTGTTCTGTGTGCTAATAACATAGCTTTAAAAAAAGTATGACAATATTCTGCATTTTCGTGAAACTTGATAAAAAATAGTGTTTCAGGCTGGTGCAGTGGCTCAGCCTGTAATCCAGCACTTGGGAGGTGGAGGAGAGAGGATCTCTTGAGCCCAGGAGTTCAAGACTGGCCTAGGCAACATAGTGAGACCCCATCTCTACAAAAAATAAAAAATTATCTGGGCATGGTAGCACACACTTGTAGTCCTAGCCACTTGGGAGGGTGAAGTGGGATGATCAAGTGATCACGATCACTTGAGCCTGGGAGGTTAAGCCTGCAGTGAGCTGTGATTGTGCCACTCATTCCAACCTGGGCAAGAGAAGAACAACACCCTGTCTCAAAAATAAATAAATTAATTAATTAAATAAAATGTCCATCTCTTTTATAGTAACTTCTAAAAAATCTTAAAGTCTATTTTATCTGATATAAATATAGTCACTCCAGGTTTTTGTTTTTTTGTTTTGTTTTTTTTTTTTTTTTGAGACAGAGTCTTGCTCTGTAGGCTGGAGTGCAGTGGCACAATCTCAGCTCACTGCAACCTCCACCTCCTGGGTTCAAGTGATTCTCATACCTCAGCCTCCTGAACAGTTGGGACTACAGGTGCACACCACCACGCCAGCCTAATGTTTTGTATTTTTAGTAGAGACAGGGTTTCACTATGTTCATCATGTTGGCCAAGCTGGTCTCAAACTCCTGACCCCAAGTGATCCGCCGGTTTCAGCATCCCAAAGGGCTGGAATTACAGGTGACTCCAGCTCTCATGATGATTTTTTCCATAATGTTACATTTACATTATATCTTTGAATCTAAAGTGTATCTTTTATGGACAGCATGTAATTGAACCCTATTTATTTATTTGATAATCTCTGCTTTTAATTGGAGTGTTTAATTCATGTACATTTACTGTAATTACTTGTATGGTTGGATTTACGCCTGTCATTTCCCTATTTGCTTCTATTGTGTTTCATGTTATTTTTGTTCCTCTGTTCCAATGTTACTGCTTTCTTTTGCATTAAACAAATACTTTTCAATGTATTCTTTTAATTCCTTTGTTCATTTCTAAGTTTTTTGTTTGTTTGTTTGTTTGTTTGTTTGAGACAGAGTCTCACTCTATAGCCCAGGCTGGAGTGCAGTGGCACAATCTCGGCTCATTGCAAGCTCCACCTCCCATGTTCACGCCATTCTCCTGCCTCAGCCTCCGTAGTAGCTGGGACTACAGGCGCCCGCCACCACGCCTGGCTAATTTTTTTGTATTTTTTAGTAGAGATGAGGTTTCACTGTGTTAGCCAGGGTAGTCTCGATCTCCTGACCTCATGATCCACCCACCTCAGCCTCCCAAAGTGCTGGGATTACAGGCGTGAGCCACCGCATCCGGCCTTAAGTTTTTATTTAAGTAATTTTCTTACCAATTGCTATAGGGATTGCAGTATGCTTCTTTATCGTAGTTACTTCAGGCTAATACTAAGTAGTTCTGGTAAAAATATAGCAAATTTGTTATGATATACTTCCGTTTTCTCATCTCTCCTAAAATGAAGCGACAAATTGAGATATTTATTGGCATAAAATGTAATAGGGAAGTGACAGAAGAGACAAGCACCAGATCATAGAGGACTTTACATACCATGCTAAGTCAATGGAGGAGGGAGTTGACAGGACAGTAAATTATTTTAAATTATAAGGAAATATTGTTACATTTGCATTTCAGTTAGACCTCTCTAACAGCAATAAGGAGGATCAATTTCAAGGAGGCGGGACTGGGCCAATCAGAATCTCTCTGGCGGGGCACTGTGGCTCACACCTGTAATCCTAACACTGTGGGAGGCCAAGGCAGGTGGATCACCTGAGGTCAGGAGTTCAAGACCAGCCTGGCCAACATGGTGAAACCCCGACTCTACTAAACATACAAAAATTAGCTGGGTGTGGTGGCAGGCATTTGTAATCCCAGCTACTCAGGAGGCTGAGGCATGAGAATCACTTGAACCTGGGGGGCAGTTTGCAGTGAGCCAAGATCATGCCACTGCACTCCAGCCTGGGCAACAGAGCCAGATGCTGTCTTAAAAAAAAAAAAAAAAAAAAAAAAATTCTTCTCATACCTATAATCTTCAAACATAGCAATCGGGATAGTTGTTATTTCTGTTCTGTACCATGTTTCTAGACATGATTTTCTCCTGTCTCTAGACAAGAGAGTTTGTACAGAACCCAGTGAGAATGAAGTTTCCATTAGGAGGAAAATAAGTGGCATAATAAAGTTATTATATCTTTGTGTTGTTATTTGAAAAATTGTGGCAAT